>NC_058412.1:67928676-68228676 GCF_002201575.2 Neomonachus schauinslandi
ATATATATATATATATATATATATATATATATATATATATATATATATAAAGAAAAAGTGAAAGCAAGAGCAAGAGTGAGGGTGGGGGCAAGAGGGAATCAGTATTTTCTGTCATTTGCTTAGAAGTGGCCTTATGGCAACCAATGTTTCTGGTGACCTTGATTCTACAGCAGCATGATTTTCCTACCTTTTTAAAAAAGATTTTATTTATTTATTCCTTCCTTCCTTCATTCATTCATTCATTTATTTAGAGCATAAGCCAGGGGTGAGGGGCGGAGGGAGAGAGAGAATCCCAAGCAGACTCTGTGCTGACTGTGGAGCCTGACTGGGGCTCTATCTCACAACCCAGAGATCATGACCTGAGCTGAAATCAAGAGTTGACTGAGATATCCAGGTGGCCCCAGAAGTATGATTTTCAAATCTTGTTTCCATTACATCACACACAAGAGATTAGCTTCATGTGTCACAGGTTCCCACATGCGATACTCACAACGGTGAGTGCAACTCTATGTCTTTCTCTATCCTCAATAAATCATTGTTGATGAAACTAATATTGAAAATATCATAGGAAGAATCTGAATCCTCCCTGTGTATATGTGTGTGTGTGTTTTTATACATATATACATATATGTATATGCATATATATTTGCATTTTTTACTTCTTTTGTGTTACATTCTAGAATTTAGCACATAGTTAAGTAATCAATTGTACTTTTTCTTTGCATATTCTTCCACAAGTAAATAATTCCATCATTGTCATACCTCATTCTATGAGAAGTAGGTTGGCTGGGAAGGTCCTTTCTTTATTTTATTCTTTCTTTTATTACATTTATTTTTTAAAGATTTTATTTATTCATTTAAGAGAGTGAGCAAGAGAGAGAGAGAGAGAGAGAGAGAGAGCACAAGTGGGGGGAGGGGCAGGGGGAGAGGGAGAAGCAGGCTCCCTGCTGAGCAGGGAGCCCGATGTGGGGCTCTGTCCCAGGACCCTGGGATCATGACCTGAGCCGAAGGCAGACACTTAACTGACTGAGCCACCCAGGCGCCCATATTACATGCATTGTTAAAGACAATATTCAGTGCTTAAGGTTTAATTATTAGTATCCTTTATTCAAGGAATGGCAATATAATGTAGTGGTTAAGACCAGAGTTTTTTGATTAGATAGATGTGACTTTTTGCTTGCTGTGCTACTACCAGCACTGGCAAGAGCAGAAGCAGCTAGAAGAGAGCAAAAGACTATCAGGATGTGAATCCACTCTACCAGCTGCCAGTTATGTGACTTTGAGAAATTTACTTAAAATTTCTGAGCCTCTCCTCCTCTTAAAAGGGATAATAATAGTACTTTCTCCAATGTGTTTTTTCAAAAGCTAAAGATATAATTTCTTGGCACAGTTTATGGAAGATATTAAATGCCCTATAAATGTTTGTTGGCAGCCAAGGTAATTGAAATAGTAGCAGCAGGACTTGTCAGTGTAGTTTAAACTGTAGTCATACCAGTAGTAGCTGTAATAAATTCTGCTTATACCTCATTGTTGTGCCAAATCATCTTGGTTGAGAGTCAATCAATTCCTTAGAATATAGCTCTGTGGGAGAAATTTTACTATAAAAAAATCCCTGAGAACCTGTGCTGGTTTTGTACTAATCCCTTTAACGTTGATATCCACAATTTTGTTGTTGCTGTTGTTGTTGTTATTACCATTATCTAGACATTGCTATACTCTGAACACACGAGTCCCAGAGTGGCCAGGGTGAGGGAAGAGATGGAATTTAAAATGCTGACTGTGAGACATGACATGGCATGGCAGACATACACACAATAGGCTTTGTTGTCTTCATACCACACTCACAACAGCATTGGAAGTACACGAGGATATGTGTCCTAGATGCTCTTGATGCTAGTAGAACAGATTGCCTTTCAGAGGCAACCTTCATTCATTGGCTCTACCTGAGTAAATCTAGAGAAAGGAGCATAGATGATAAAAGTGCAGTTAAAATCCTAGAAAATTATAGCCCAGTAGTGATGCTAGGATATAGAGGATTTATATTAAGCCTCAGTGAATTGGAAATAGCCACAAAAGAATAAACGTTAGAGATTTTAAAAGTCATTCAGCAGCTCCATTTTATTTTACTTTATTTTATTTATTTTATTTTGTGAATGCCAAAATTGCCTAGGCCACTTATCTTCATCCACACAGGAAGTTAATTAAAATACATATTTTAAAGTTCTCTCCATATTTGGTAGGTAACACAAACTCCTTGAACCCTTGGTGTTCTGTTTCATAAACAGGGATGATAATAATTACACATACACCTATTTTAGGACTCAAATGAATTATGTACAAAAAACACCTGGCATTGAGCAGGCCCACCATGAACCTAAGTACTTTTCTACATGGTAACAGTGCTAAGGATTTTCACTGGTAAATTAGAAGAGGCAATTATATAATTTCGTCTTCATATTTCCAGGCCTAAGCCCTCTCACATCAAGGCTGAAAATAGCCTTATGCACAGTGTGTAAACATGGTACCATCAGCTTTGCTCATCCTTGCACAATTAGCTCAGGTGGTTAGACCACAGTGTTTATAACTCCAGGATCATAGTTTGGGTTTCAATAAGGATAAGTTGCATTAAAATAGAAAAAGAAGAAACACACAAAAATTCTGATTTATTGGCAAACTACATATCTAACCATTTAAAATGATCTCATTATGATGTGCTATTTGTCAAAAGAAGGTGCTCTAAAAATGGAGAAAAAGGAGCTGGATAGTTCATTACTGCTACAGGTAAAAGTAATTTCAAGTTAACACCATCATTATGTGTCCTAAATGACTTTGTCTCTTTCCAGTGTGGATAAATCCAAACGAGAATTTTGAGTTCTATTTGGAGTATGAGCAATAAAGACAAGCCAGCTGCAGTTAAAAGCTAAAAGAAAAAAAAATACTTTTTCTGTTTTATTTGGCTTTCTCTACACCTTGTTAGGAAGGATTTGGGACTGCAAAAGATATAATAAAAATAATTTAAAAAAAGATTTAATTGAAATATTATTTAGGGATTTTTAAGAGTTCTCTGCATGAATTTACTGGATTTAGTTTTCCTAGCCCAGATAAGTTATATACACTCTCCCCAAAAAACAGAAAACTTGAAGATGAGTAAGCTCAACTTTAATAATCTCTGATGAAATAGGGAAAAGTTGCTACAATCTGGAGATAAGCAAATGCAAGTCTGAAATTTTTCAAATGAAGTTTAAAAAAGTACAACAGAATTATAATATTTAGACTATGGGATTATATAATTAATGCAAATATTTTATATAAACTGTATTGCACATTTAGAAAAAAGCATCAAGCATTTAGAAAAGGTAGGGAAACACTAAGAGCAAGGGATGCCAGGGAAATTGTATATATATATTAATAATACATATTAATATTAATATATGCTAATATTTTAATATAATATATACTAATACTAATATTAATGATATATATTTATTATTCTGATTTTTCAAGATTGCTGTGGACATAATATAATATGGATTTGAATAAGGTTTTGACAAAACCTCTCCTGGTATTCAATGAGTCAAAATGGAGAATGGTAGATAATGTAAATGTATTCGTAACTTTGAAAATATGTGCTAGGAAATTAAAGAATCAATATCTCCCAATTATATGTCACAGGTCTATGCTCTCAATTTGTGTTTATACCAGTGGTATGGATAAGAGTCTATACAAGAGAATATGTAGTTAAAATTCCCTAGTGGGGGAATGAGGCATGATTTGAAATCCTGGCTGGGAAAATTTTGGCAAGTTTACCTAACCATTTTCCACTTCTATTGACTCATTTCTGAATTGTGGAAAATATTACTTTCCTCCTAGGGTACTGGATTAATGTTATATAAGAACATGTATATAAAGTTTGTAGCACATTGCTTGTCGTTTCTTAAGAACTCAATAAATTATCATTACTATATTGTTTGGATGGTAGTTATAGTCATAATTCATGACTTTGGGCCTTTTCTTTGCCTTTCACTCATTTAGATATATTAAGGACGCTACTGAGTATATAGAGGACAGTGTCCCCACTATATTGGCTTCATTTTATTTACAATAATATTTCTCAAAATAGTCCCGTTCCATTTGATCATTTAAACAAGTTGAAGCCTTCCTTCATCTCATCCTGAATTAGAGAAAGCACTTCCTAGCTAATATTCTTGCTTCCAGGCTTTTTAGAAATTTCTATTTATTCAGGAATTCTGATGAATTCATCTGCCCAAAATCCATTTCTAAAATACCACCACTGTATTCTAAAATACTCCAAAACATATAATGGCATTATCTCACCCTCAGGAAAACATCAGCTTCCTTACTTAGAAACTGATACTTCGAGATCATTCCCATGCTATCATAAGAGATTTGGGTGCCTCCACTCTCCTTCTGGACTCTCCATTTTGCCTCTAAATCTATATCTGCCCTATATTGCCTATGCTGTCAGTGAGCACCCTTTCCTTCTATCATCTTCCTTTTGTTTTCTGAGCTACTTCCACCAGCATAAATTACCTGCTCTTAATTTTTTTTCTTATTATGCTAGCCTATGTTGATCATAATTGTCCCATACCCATCATCCAGGAATTAATTATGTAATTCTTGGTTATACAAGGTTAATAATAACAAAGTCTTGTTTTGGAGGTTTACTTGTCATAGATATCCTAGTTTCCCTAGATAGAAACATATATCGTTTTTTTTTTCTAATCCAGTACATAAAGCAATGTATTCTGAACAAATTTGCAAAGCAGGTACAAGATAACATAAATTTATATTAGATAAATCAGCAAGACTGATGATTGAATGAGTCCCTTAACATTGAATCCATTTTTTGGCCCAGGACACTGTAAATCTAAAAGCATGTAAAATGGTGTTAGTTTGTTATGGAAATTTCAGGGATATGAATCAAATTATCTGCAGAGGAGACTTCATTTATCCACAAAGATTTTTCATTCCAATGACATGCTAATAATGCTTTACTGATGTGTATATTCTATGTACAGTGTGTAGATTTCTTTCTATTTCCTGTCTCTAGTGACTTCACCAAAGATCCCTTCATAGCTAGAATAAAGGCTAAGTTTCCCCATGATGCTCCATCATTATTCAATACACCATGGAACAGAGTCAAAGTTAGCAATTGCCAGAATTTCCAATTCCAGCATGCAAACCTTTGTAAAGCTTGTTCTATTAAATGAAAGAAAAAGAAATCCACTGGACTTTCCTATATTCTCACCTAAGACTTACATTGAACAATGAGCCCAATATTATGCTGTACATCATACTGCTGAGCTGCCTGAAGAATTCAAACCTCGCTAAGCACAAGAGCCAAGGGAGCTATTAGCATAAGTCTAAGCCCAGAGCTTAACATTCCAGATGAGACTAGTGTCACAGGTTCCTTTGGAAGTGATTTTTCTTGATTCTTTTCCATTTGGATGTGTGAAAATATGAGGGAGGCTGAAGCAGTTGGAGAGGGAGGAAGAGCATGTCGAGAGTGACGACACATTTAAAAATACCATCCTGAGAAGCCCTGAGCTCTCTAGCTATGGATTCTAAATATAGTTATGCCAACAAGAGAGACATGCACCAGTTTGGGTTTTCAGAAAGCCACTCCAGCATCGGGTAAAGATGACTCACCCAGGGGGCTTTAGGCGGTGATATGCCATTTCAGCATTTTCTAACCAAAGCCTTCAAAGACAGTTCCTTCCCAGAAAGCCACACTCGTCTTAGAGAATAGAGGAATAACACATCAGTACTGAATTCCTAGCATTAGATCATTGTTAATCGCCTCAAAAAACACTTTTTTCATTGTTGTTACAAAAAGGCTTTCTAGATAATGACTCTTATTGGCTAAGGAAATATACAAAAGTACACAGTAGCTATTATTTCATTTTGTACATGTGTTGGTTTGAATTTTTTTCCATTATGTTGATTTTTTATAAGGGAATCTAAAACTGGTGCTGCATTAAACATATTTCTCACATTGCAAACAGTAAGTTGAGCAGGATCATAAGAGGGAAAGCTCTTGTTTATTACATGATTTCTGCTTATTTTTTCCATCAGAATAAGCACAGAAACACACAATTCCCTAAAACGTATTTGAGCCTACTGTTAAAAATGAGTAGGAAGGCATCTACTATAGTTCTTGCCCACTGCATATTTATTGTGTTGACTAGATTTATTGCATTTTAATGGCTACATGTTCATAAGTTGATTCTCAACCAGGGCTATTTAAAAACCTCCTGTGATGAGCTAACTATAACAAACTTGCCATCTGTGTCTCTTAGGAAGCAAAAGTTTTAAATTTAGTCAACTTGTTGGCATTCTATTTTTTCAATCCAACCTCTTCTGTAAACTCTTTTCTCCAGATCCTTAATTCTGGAGGTGTGGGGGTAGAGGGTAGATGAGATTGACTTGTTCATAAGAGTTGGAACCAGGAGAAATCTCTTAACTCTGACTTCACTTAGTGGTAACTTAATATTCTAGCCCTAGCTCCTCCCTTGCTCTTCCTCACTCCTCTTTAAAATAAGTCGAGATGCTACCAGATGATGCCAGTGGGACAGAGGTGTTGAAGAGATTGTCAACCACACTGGAAATCAGAAGCAGAAGGTGGAGATTTCATCATTCTTCTGCAGACACATTCATTCATTCAGTGGTTTTAATGCCTAAACTTTGTCATTAGACTTGAAGTGCAGACAGCTAGGTCTCTGGAGCCTGTTTTTTTCTTTTCTTTGAGTCTTAGTTTCTTCACCTTATCTTGATACAATGGACAATGTCTCCTCTTTTTGATTTTTGCTTCCAATGCTTTTGACTTTGTATTTATCCCTTTGTATCTCTTTCTGCCTCTTTTTTTTCTACCTTGCCTATTTTTCATTCTTCTGTCTTCCCCCCCCAAATTAGAAAATAAATAAGAAATAACAAAACATAAATAATGTAAATAATCCCTCAAAAAAACTTGGGGAAAACAAGATCAGTTTTGTTGCTTTTGATGTTAGCACGAGATTCTAAGGGTAGAGCACTATCAGTTTTTATTAATTTTCTCTACAGCTTTCATATATCCAGAGACACTTAACGTAATTTGACAAAAACAAATGGGTAATAAAATTCAGCCAATTTTAGGATTCCTCATCTATCATCAATTAAACTAAATAATTTCCCCATAAATGTCATTTGACCATGATAAGCACTCTTAATTTATTTTAGAAATACATGTCTTTTGGGCACCTGGGTGGCTCAGTTGGTTAAGCGACTGCCTTCAGCTCAGGTCATGATCCTGGAGTCCCGGGATTGAGTCCCGCATCGGGCTACCTGCTCAGCGGGGAGTCTGCTTCTCCCTCTCTCGCTCCCCCCTCTTGTGCTCTTTCTCTCTCTCACTCTCTCTCTCAAATAAATAAATAAAATCTTTAAAAAAAAAAGAAATACATGTCTTTTTTTTTTTTCAAAATTAAGTTATACTTTACAAATTTCCAGACTCAAAATGGTATCCAAATGCCAGGAAGTCTTCTATTCCACATGAACAACTATTAATTAAAAGTGGAAAATGGGGAGCCTGGGCTATAAGAAAACTATGAATTAAATCAGTGTTTAAAACTATGCCCCACCCAGGATAAGTGGAAAAATATTAAAATGTGTGTTTAAAAATTAACTATGAACAGAAATTAACCTGTGCCTATTATCTATGTATGACATAGACTAAAGAACAAAAGCAAATATCAAGAGACTACGGCCCTATGCTTCCCTTTACATGCATTTTGAAGTCATAGTCCCTGAATTTTGCCATAGAGTTATTTTGACATTGTCAGACTCACATGCACACAAATTCTAGAATCTAATTTCTTTGAATCATAGGTAAAATGGTCTTTCTTGACAAGCATTTTGACAGCAAGTGACTTCATATTGTTAAGTGGCTGCCATGGGAAAGATGGGTGCTGAAGGAAACTGTGTCTGGGACTGATGCTATTTGCATTCTTGAAGAACCTCCACAGTCCAGGGAAGCCTCAGAGCTGGCCTGCCTCCATCTTACTCAGTCCAAATGCATTATCTCACTTTCTAGTACCTTTTAACATGCCAAGACCTCATCTCATCCCAACTTCCCTAGTTTATCTTAATTCTGATTCCTGGAACAATTATTTGCTCTAGAGACAGGAAGAAAAGATACTGATGAGAAAATTTCTATTCCATTAACTTTGATCAATTCTATAGTTTGGGCAATTGGTCACACTTCAATCTAAATATCCTGGTTTATTCCTCAATGAGATACCACCTCACGCCAGGCAGAATGGCTAAAATTAACAAGTCAGGAAATGACAGATGTTGGCAGGGATGCAGAGAAAGGGGAACCCTCCTACACTGTTGGTGGGAATGCAAGCTGGTGCAGCCACTCTTGAAAACAGTATGGAGGTTCCTCAAACAGTGAAAATAGAGGGTGCCTGGGTGGCTCAGTTGGTTAGGCAACTGCCTTAGGCTCAGGTCATGATCCTGGAGTCCCGGGATCGAGCCCCACATCAGGCTCCCTGCTGAGCAGGGAGTCTGCTTCTCCCTCTGACGCTCCCCCATCTCATGCTCTCTCTCCCTATCTCATTATCTCCCTCAAATAAATAAATAAAATCTTTAAAAAAAAAAGTGAAAATAGAGCTACCATACGACCCAGCAATTGTATACTGGGTATTTACCCCAAAGATACAAATGTAGGGATCTGAAGGGGTACATGCACCCTGATGTTTATAGCAGCAATGTCCACAATAGCCAAACTATAGAAAGAGCGAAGATGTCCATCGACAGAAGAATGGATAAAGAAGATGTGGTGTATATATGCAATGGAATATTATGCAGCCATCAAAAGGAATGAAATCTTGCCATTTGCAATGATGTGGATGGAACTGGAGGGTATTATGCTGAGCGAAATAAGTCAATCAGAGAAAGACATGTATCATATGATCTCACTGATATGAGGAATTCTTAATCTCAGGAACAAGGGTTTTGAGGGTTGCTGGAGTAGTGGGGGGTGGGAGGGGCGGGGTGGTCGGGTGATAGACATTGGGGAGGGTATGTGCTATGGTGAGTGCTGTGAATTTGTGTAAGACTGTTGAATCACAGAGCTATACCTGTGAAACAAATAATACATTATATGTTAAAAAAAGAAGAAGAAGAAGATAGCAGGAAGGGAAAAATGAAGGGAGGGGGGAACTGGAGGGGGAGACGAACCATGAGAGACTATGGACTCTGAGAAACAAACTGAGGGTTCTAGAGGGTAGGGGGTGGGGGGGATGGGTTAGCCTGGTGATGGGTATTAAAGAGGGCACGTTCTGCATGGGGCACTGGGTGTTATACGCAAACAATCATGGAACACTACATCAAAAACTAATGATGTAATGTATGGTGATTAATACAACATAATAAAATAAAATTAAAAAAAATAAAAAAAAATAAATACCCTGGTTTATCCTGGTTGCTTGCTTTTTATCTTGGCAATGTGAAATTGCTTTAGAAAAGAATAATAAACTTTATAACTGTTAGTATTATTTATTAGTATTAAATAAGTAGACTAGTGACTCTCATGACTCTTATTACTAAGAAACCAGGTATGAAATTGTGATCAAATATTTTCCTCTCATACATTTTCTGGGAGTTTCTTCTTTTGGACATCCATCTTTGGGATGAATGGATTTTAAAAAAATCATCTCTAAAAGATGTTCCTGGAAGCATAAAGTATAAATAAATGCCATTGTGCTTCAAACCTATGGGACTAAAATTTAAAAAAAAATTTTCAAAATTAGTTTCAGTTTAATTAAGCAATAGACCAGTGTAGCAAAAAGACAGCTGATCTTGGATTAGGAAACTAATCTTTTTGTTGCCCTGGCCATTAAATAAATGTGAAACTTTGGACAAGCCACTTCATCTTTCTTTAGTGAGTCTTCACTTATAAGTTGGTACTGATTAAAAAAATTTTTTTCGGAGATAGATGTGTTAAGAATGGCAGTAGTTGAATGTTTCATTAATGCTCTCTTTTCTTGGTTTTCTCCATCTTTTCTTACTGAAAAAGATTTTTGAGCTTTCTCAGGAAAAGTAGAGGTTATATAAGGGTTATTGTAACGCTTAGGATTTATTAGATGTTGTAGTTTCTTTTAGGAAATACATTTTATTCATTACTGTGTCCCCACAACATAGAGCATAATAGGTACAAGAGCAAATATCTGTTGAATGAATGACTTAATATGCCTGGCACATACATTTTGTTTTAAGAATTCTGACATCTAAGAGACCTTTTTAATGTTATCACCATATAGGAAACCTCCTTAGCCCTTTATTTCTGGAAAAAAAGTCAAAAATTAAGGTCCAAAATAGCATTCATCCTGTCTCAAAGAACCCCAAAAACATCACAGCATATAAAACATAAAATATACCAAGTATTTCACTGAAATTATAACAATGCAAAAACTTAATTTATATTAATATGCTTGTATCTGGAATTGTAAATGCATACAGATTCAAAAGATGCTATAACATAAAACTATTTCTATAAATTATCTGGATATCAGAAGACTTTTTGATGATATTTCTGTTTTAGTATTGACATAGGCTGACATTTAGTAATGCATAGGGTGCTTATAGTGAAAAAATGCATTTTCTTTCCTTTTTTCTTTCTTTTGTTTCTTCCTTCTTTCTCATTCAGGTGCTACTTAACAGTACATGTTCAGAATATGACTGGCTTTAAAACTGGGGTTCAAATCCCTGATCTGTAATTTGAAATTCATTTATAGTGTTCTCTTTCTCATCTTTAAAATGAAGATAACTACAATATTAATCTAACTGGGTGGTTTTCAGGTTGAAATATGTTATTACATGAAAGCCTCTTAAAATGAAGTATGTCACAAAATAAGTATTCAGTAGATGTTAGCAATGCTTTTAAGCATGATTTTTAGGGCGCCTGGGTGGCTCAGTTGGTTAAGCAACTGCCTTCGGCTCAGGTCATGATCCTGGAGTCCCTGGATCGAGTCCCGCATCGGGCTCCCTGCTCGGCAGGGAGTCTGCTTCTCCCTCTGACCCTCTCCCCTCTCATGTGCTCGCTCTCTCTCATTCTCTCTCTCAAATAAATAAATAAAATCTTTAAAAAAAATAGGTATTCAATAGATGTTAGCAATGCTTTTAAGCATGATTTTTATAATGAGAAGCATAACTAACTCTCCAAAAAAGAAAGAGATCTAACTTCAAATATCCCTAATCCACACAATGGATATTCTCAATACATGGTCCCTTTCTACTCCCACCACATTCTTCACTTGGGAATTTCTGCCTTCCTATCTCCCCTCCCAGCTTCAAGAAGGTATGCCTGAAAGCCCAACCAGGTCGATTTTCTCTGATAGGCTAAGACTAAACTTGGCTGCCAGTAGATCAAAGAAGGGTTGGGTATGATACTTGGAGCCCTCAGTGACGAACTTGTCTAATCTAGTAGCTTTTCTTCTCTTTCTTTCTTTCTTTCTTTCTTTCTTTCTCTTTCTTTTCTTTCTTTCTTTCTCTTTCTTTCTTTCTTCCTTCCTTCCTTCCTTCCTTCCTTCCTTCAAATTGCAATATAGTTGACATACAATGTTACATTAGTTTCAGGTGTACAACATGGTGATTCAACAACTCTATACATTATACTATGCTGACCAGAAGGATAACTACCATATGTCACGATACAATGCTATTACAATACCATTGACTATATTTCATATGTTCTACCTTTATTCCCATGACTTATTCATTCCACAGTTGAAAGCCAGTATCTCCTGTCCTTCACCCATTTTGGCTATCCCCCGACCTCCCTCTCCTCTGTATTTATCGGTCTGTTTCTGCTTTTTATTTATTTATTCATATGTACCCAGTCTTTTAATCCTTATTATCAAATTCTTCAGAATTCTTATCTGGATCATCTCAGTCTTTTTTCCATATCCAAAGACAGATATTAATCAAAAGCACAGAATGGAAATAACTGGTTAAAGCTGAAATGGTGTCTGACATTTACTTTTAAGATTTTTAACACTGAAGATGCTGCCCACCACAAATTATGTGTCTCATTTCATTCCTTCTATAAACAAACAAACAAAATAACAATGTACTTTAGCCTTTTTAGGGGCAAATATTAGCAAAACTCAGAAAAATGTATTGCTTGCGAAGGCTAGCTCCTTTACACAGCCTTACTTATCAAAAGCATCCTCCTACTCACTGAAAACTGAATAAGCCAAGGACTTCCCAGATTTGCAAACTCTGCCTCATAAGTCTTTAGGACTATCCGATGATTTCAATGATAATAAAGTGAACAACAGTATCATACACTTTGATGACAGAGAAACAAGTGATCATGTACAATATGACTTACAAGAAATCACTAATAGGGCCTTAATGTTAGCATTTTCACTAGTATCTTCTTGGTATTTATTCATTTTAGTATTCATTTGAGAAGGTATACATTGGAGTGACTTGGAAATTTATTTAGCTAAGAATTCAAGTTGATACTTTTAGTTGCTCTTTTAATGAATTTATATTGACTTAGAGAAATACAGATAAAAGCTACTCAATATCTGAAAATGACCATTGTTGCAGTATATCATTTATAAATAAGGACAAAAATAAAACCATTATTTTCAGACAAAATCTAAGGAGCAGGGAATGATTACTTTTAGTCAAGTTCATTGAAATGTAATTTAAATATAATGAAATTTATCCTTTTTGGTGCATAGCTCTGTGAGTATTGGCAAACACTTTTTTGTGTAACTACTACCACAATAAAATATAGGCCATTTCCATGACTCCCCCAAGGCTTCTCTCTATCTTTTTCACCAATCCTTTCCCCAATACTAGACCCAGAAACTACTTACCTGTTATCTGTTTCTATAGTTTTGTATTTTCTAGAATGTCATATATATGAAATCATAGGGAATGCAGCCACTGAATCTGACTTTTTCATTTAGCATGATGTATTTGAGATTAATCCTTGTTAGTGTGTCTACTAGTAGCTTGTTCCTTTTTATTATTGAGTAGCATTCCATCCAGTGTAGGAAGTACCATCATTTGTTTATTCATTCATCTGTTGAAGGATATTTGGGTTGTTTCCAGTTTTTAACAATTAAGACTAAAGCTACAATCAATCTTTCAAGTTTTGTATGGACAGAAGTTTTCACTTATCTACAGTAAGTACCTTGTACTGAATTGCAGGATTATATGGTAAGTATAATGTATAATGTCATAAAAAGCTGTAAAACTTTTTCCAAAATGGCAGGACCATTTTTGAATTCCCACCAGCAGTTTATGAGAGTTTTAGTTGCTTCATATGGAGACTTGTTTTCTTGCATTCTAACTGTATTATTTTAGCATTCATTCATCTACCCATCTATTTATTTATTAATTTACTTGAAAAATAGCTTATTTGGGTGATATACAAGTTTATGATGAAAATTAAAATTGATGCTTTTTGCCCTTATAATGAATGTATTTTGATCTAAGTAAGTACAAGTTAAAAGTGAGTTGATAACAGAAAGCAATAATTACTGAAGTAAATCACTTATAAAGACAAAAATTAAAAACCACAATAATCCTTAAACTCTAGGAATGTGATATTATTTTATACTTGGTTCCATACAATTACCAATATGTAGTTACTGCTTATATATCTATTCCTTTGGAATATTACCACTGGTATCACTTTGGAACTATTTCAAAGAAGCTCAAGTATCATCTTACTCATAAATCTTCACTTCTCATTTTCTCTGACCCTTAGCAATATTTTGTTATATTTATCATGATACAAAAATAATTATTTATATATGATACTGTGCAAACTACTACAAAAATAAATTATCAGAAATTCTTAATGCCTATCATACAGGACTGGTAAATATTTAATAAAAGGAATTATTTATGATATAGGGAAATAATGTGTTTATTTTAATTAAAGTATTGACATTTTATTCAAGCAGTAAAGTTAAATGAATAAAAAAATTAAAGAAAGAAAAATAGGAGTTCTGACAGGTTGAAGAGCTAACACCCACATTTCCACATTTATGCATTACTATATCGAAAGTATTTTTTGTTGTTGTTACATGATTGACTTCATGACTTGTGCAAAACTGAACATGACTGAGGCTATCAAGCCTCAAGTAAAGAAGGACAAGTACTGACTTAATTACTATCACTTGAGATTTAAGAATTAGTAGAGTATGTATCACAATGAGAACTAAGACATTAGAAATGAGCTTAAATCAAAAAGAAAAAGATATAAGTAAGCATTACTGACCTTTGGAGAAAGAGAGATTGAGATGCCTCTGCTCTGGAGATCTCATTTCAGAGAACATCATGCCATTTGCTCTGGAAGGTTTGGACATCCAAGCTCCTGGAGGCAAGGGAAGTACCTTGTACTGAATTGCAGGATTATATGGTAAGTATAATGTATAATGTCATAAAAAGCTGTAAAAGTACATGGATGTGCGTAAGTACACACATCCATGTACTTTTTTGCCTGGCTTTTTTGCCTTCTTTAGTAATATGTCTGTTCTGAGATGCCTTTCGAGCATGCATTTCACAATTTATGCCTTATCTCTCTCAATAAAGCACAATTAAGGCAAAAGGAAACCTAGATACAAGATGCTTACTTTATTTTTAGAAAACATTTTTCTAAAATTGGATCATTTTACATTTATCTAAAATTGGATCAATAGCATGTAACTTTAACTGTTTTATTAATATATAATTAATACAGAACAGACTGCGACTGTTTAAAGTATACAATTTATAAATTTTGAAATATGTAAACATGAATGAAACATTCATACTCTAAAGATAATGAACAATTTTCTTTTTGCCTCTTGTTAATGCCTCTTTTCCTGATTCCACCTCCATTGCTGTGCAACACCTGGTCTGCTTTTTTGTTAATATAAATTAGTTTGCATTTACTAGAATATTACATAAATGAAATCATACATGTACTTTTTTGCCTGGCTTCTTTTTATTCAGTGTAATTCACTTTCATCTCCATTCATGTTGTAGTGTGTATCAATATTTCATTAATTTTTTGATGAGTAGTATTCCATTTTATGGACATACTGCAATTTCACTTGTGAATAGACATTTGAGTTATTTCCAAGTCAACTATGAATAAAACTGTTATAAACATTTGCAAACATATTTTTGAAAAAATATTTTACTTCTCTTGAATAAATATCTACATGTGGAATGTCTAGATCATACAGAAGATGTAGGTTTCATTTTTTAAGAAACTGCTTTCCAAAATGGTTGTTCCATTTTATATCCTTCAAGCAGTGTGTTTCAATTGTTCCACACTCTTGTTCACAGTTGAAACAGCAAGTCTTTTTAATTGTAGCTATTTCAAAGATGTGTAGTCACTACAGTGGTATATCATTGTAGTTGTCATTCACTTTGTCCTAATAACTAATGATGCTGAGCATCTTTTCATGTGCTTATTTGCTATTTGTACATTTTCTTTAGTAATATGTCTGTTCAAATCTTTTGCCCATATCTTTGTATTGGGTTTTTAGAATTCCAAATATATTCTAAATATTATTACTCTACCGAGCATATACACTGGATATAATTTCTGTGGCTTGCCTTTTATTCTCTGAATTCTGTCAAGAACAATAGTCTTTAATTTTGTTGAAGAAAAATTTATCAATTAATTCCATTATGAATCCTATTTATAGCATAATATCAACAAATCTTTCCTATTTTAAGTCCACTGAGGTTGTTTTCCTATGTTTTCTTCTAGATGTTTTGCAATTTTAGGTTTTAAGCTTAGTTCTATCTTCCATTTTTAATTAATTTTGATTAATGTTGCAAAGTATTTTTATTTTTATGCTTGTAGATATCAAATCGATGTGGCATCATTTGTTGAAAACAGAATCTAATTTCCACTGAATGGCTTTTGCATCTGTTTTATATATCAGTTATCCATATACATGTGGATCTAGTTCAGGATTCTCTTTTCTGTTCCGCTGATCTACTTGTCTATCTTTATGCCAATACCATGCTGATTTAAGACCTTTCTTTTTCTTTATTTTTGTATTTACTGCTATAGATAGAACCATAAATAATTATTCAGTAACATTTCACAAATTCTGGCATGTTGTGTTTTCATATTATTATTATTTTATATTTTGATTTTGTGTTTTACCCATGAGGTATTTAAAAGTTTGTTATTAAGTTTCCAAATATTTGGAGGTTTTCCAGAAATGTTTCCATTATTGATTTTTAATTATTTTATATCAACCGAATGCTTTTATATTTATGTAGACTTGTTTTATATCTAAGAAGATGTTTTCTTTTTTTTTTATTTTAAAGATTTTATTTATTTATTTGAGAGAGAGAGAATGAGAGACAGAGAGCACGAGAGGGAAGGGGATCAGAGGGAGAAGCAGACCCCCCGCCGAGGGGGGAGCCCGATGCGGGACTCGATCCCGGGACTCCAGGATCATGACCTGAGCTGAAGGCAGTCGCCCAACCAACTGAGCCACCCAGGCGCCCAGAAGATGTTCTTTCTTAATAAATGTTCTGGATACACTTGAAAGAAGGAAAAAGTGATCTGTATTATACTGTTGTTGGGTGGAATGTTAGAGAAATCAATTAGACATGTTGTTTGATGCGGTTAATTAAATCCTCTGCATCCGTACTGATTTTCTATCTACATGTTCTATCAATTATTGAGAAAGGATTCCTGAAATCTCTGACTATAATTTAGAATGTTTGTTTCTCCATTCAGTTCTTGCAGTTTTTACTTCATATATATTAAAGCTCTGTTATTAGTTACAGAAGTATTTAGAACATTCATACCCTCATGATGAATGGGCCTCTTTATGAGTATGAAATTATGTTCTTTATTCTTGGCATTAGTCTTTGCCCTAAAATAAAATTTCTGAAGTTAATATAACTATTGAAACTTACTTTTGATTAGTGTTAACACGGTATGTATTTGTACATCCTTTATTTATATTTTTTAAATTTTGAGATGACTATAAATTTACATGAAATTGTAAAAAAATAATAGAGATCCCATGTGCCCTTTACCCAGTTACTTTTCATGGCAACTGTGCAAAACTATGGTGCAATATCACAACCAGGATAGACTGATACAGTTAAGATACAGAACATTTCCATCAAAACAAAGATCCCTTATGTTGCCCTTGTAGGCACTGCCACTTCCTTCTTATCCCATATGCTTCTTTTTAAATTTTTTTTCTTTAAGATGTATTTATTTGGGAGAGAGAAAAACAGAGACAGAGAGAGGGTGGAAGGAGCAGAGGGAGAGGGAGAGAATCTCAAGCAGACTCCCCACTGAGCACAGAGCTGACAGGGGGCTTA
Organism: Neomonachus schauinslandi; assembly: GCF_002201575.2. Taxonomy (NCBI): domain Eukaryota; kingdom Metazoa; phylum Chordata; class Mammalia; order Carnivora; family Phocidae; genus Neomonachus; species Neomonachus schauinslandi. Next base: position 67,946,056 of record NC_058412.1, read on the forward strand.
ATGGGGGGCCCTTGATAAAGGCTGGCGGGGCTCGACCAGATTACTCCATCTGGTGACCCTGAGATCATGACCTGAGCCGAAATCAAGAGTGAGAGGCTTAACCAACTGAACCACCCACGTGCCCCTCTTACTCCATATGCTTCTAAAGCCTGATCAATCACTAATCTGTTCTTCATTGCTATAAAGTTGTCATTTCACGAATGTCATATAAATGGAGTCATACAGTATGTAATCCTTGGAAGTGGCCTTCATAATTTGGCATAAATCTCTGGAAATTTATCAAGGTTGTTGCATGTATCAAATAATCTGTCTCTTTTTATTGCTGAATAGTATTTATTGGTATAGGTTTATCATAGTTTGTCTACCATTCACCAATGTTAGGACATATATGCTGTTTATAGTTTTGGATATTATAAATGAAGCAGCTCTAAACATTCATGTACAGATTTTCATTTCTCTGGGATAAATGCTATAGTTCTGTATCAACTACATGTTTAGTTTTTTAAGAAACAGCCACACTCTTTTTAGAGAGAGGCTGTACCATTTTACAATCCTACCAGCAATGCATAAATGGTCCACTTTCTAAATATTCTGTCAGTATTTTGGTGTTGTCACTAATTTTTATTTTAGCCATTCTTTTTTTTTTTTAAGATTTTATTTATTTGACAGAGAGAGAGAGAGAGAGAACACGCACAAGCAGGAGGAGTGGCAGGCAGAGGGAGAAGCAGGCTCCCCACTAAGCAGGGAGCCTGATGCGGGACTCGATCCCAGGATCCTTGATCATGATCTGAGCTGAAGGCAGATGCTTAACCGACTGAACCACCCTTAGCCATTCTGATAGGTGTATAGTGTTATCTCATTCTGGTTTTACTTTGCATTTCCTTAATAGCTAATGAAATTGAAAATCTTTTCATGTGTTTATTTGATATCTGTAGCTCTCTTCAGTGAAATTTTCTCTTCATGTTTTTTGTTCATTTTATAACTGGATTGTTTATTTACTGTTGAAAGTTGAGAGTGTCTGCTTAGTGTTTGGGGCACTTTTTTTTTTCTGTTTACACTCTAGTTAAAATATTTTACAGTAGTACTGGAAGTTCTTTACATATTCAATAACTTTTATACTCAAGAATATATATCCAACTGAGGGTTCTAGGGGGGGAGGGGCATGGGAGGATGGGTTAGCCTGGTGATGGGTATTAAAGAGGGCACATTCTGCATGGAGCACTAGGTGTTATACGCAAACAATGAATCATGGAACACTACATCAAAAACTAATGATGTAATGTATGGTGATTAACATAACAATAAAAAATTTTTAAAAAGAATATATATCCAATATATTCAAATATTCAGTTACACTCAAAACACAAATATCGATACATTCTTTATGTTAAAGAATATTTTTAAATATTCAATATATTTCAATCCTTTATCAAATATGTGGTTTGCAAATACTTTCTCCCAGTCTGTACCTTGTCTTTTTTTTGTTTTTGTTTTGTTTTGTTTTGTTTTGTTTTAAAGATTTTATTTATTTATTTGAGAGAGAGAATGAAATAGAGAGAGCATGAGAGGGGGGAGGGTCAGAGGGAGAAGCAGACTCCCTGCTGAGCAGGGAGCCCGATGTGGGACTCGATCCCGGGACTCCAGGATCATGACCTGAGCCGAAGGCAGTCGCTTAACCAACTGAGCCACCCAGGCGCCCTGTACCTTGTCTTTTAACCTCTTTATCAGAATCTTTTGCAGAGCAAACTTTCCAATTCTGAAACTCAATTTATTGATTTTCCTTTTATCTATTCTGCTTTAGTTGTAAAGCCTAAAATCTTTTCAACAAGCTCTAGATCCTGATTTTTTTTCAAAAAGTTTTAGAGTTTTACATTTTACATTTCAGTTTATGATCCATTTTGACTTATTATGTGTATAAAATTTGAAGTTTAGGTCAAGGGTTTTTTTTAAACATTTTTTTTAAAGATTTTATTTATTTATTTCACAGAGAGAGAGAGCAAGAACAGGAACACAAGCAGGGGGAGTGGGAGAGGGAGAAGCAGGCTTCCCGCTGAGCAGGGAGCCCAATGCGGGGCTCAATCCCAGGACCCTGGGATCATGACCTGAGCTGAAGGCAGACGCTTAACGACTGAGCCACCCAGGTGCCCCTATGTCAAGGTTTTTGTTTGTTTGTTTTTTACTCTGGATAGCCAATTGCTCCAGCACCATTTGTTGAAAAGGAAACTATCTTACCTCCATCAATTTGCTTTTACTCATCTGTCAATAACCAGTTGCATATTTTGTTGGTCTATTCCTAGATTTTCAATTCTGTTCCATTGCACTGTGTGTCTATCTTCCACCAGTACTACATAGTCTTGTTTTCTTTTTTTTTTTTAAAGATTTTTTTTATTTATTTATTTGTGTGAGAGAGAATGAGAGAGAGAGCACATGAGAGGGGGGAGGGTCAGAGGGAGAAGCAGACTCCCTGCCGAGCAGGGAGCCCGATGTGGGACTCGATCCAGGGACTCCGGGATCATGACCTGAGCCGAAGGCAGTCGCTTAACCAACTGAGCCACCCAGGCGCCCCTAGTCTTGTTTTCTATAGCTATACAACAAGTCTTAGAATTGAGTACATAGATTCCTCCTACTTTATTCATTTTTATCAAAAATATATTAGCTATTCATACCATAGGATGCAGCAAAAAATAGGTATCAGATATTTATCCAAAGAAAACAAAAACACTAATTTAAAAAGATATATGTACCCCCATAGTCATTGTGGCATTATTTACAATAGCAAAGATAATGGAAACAACCTAAGTGTTCATCAGTGGATGAATCGATAGATAAATTGGGATACACACACACACACACACATTGGAACGTTATTTAACCATAGAAAAAAAATGAAATCTTGCCACTTGCAAAAAATGAATGGACCTCGAGGGCATTATGCTTACTAAAATGTGTCCGACAGAGAAAGACACATACTATATGATCTCTCTTAAATGTGGAATCCAAAAAACAAACAAATAAACAAACAAGCTCATAGATACAGAGAACATGGTTGTAAAAGGTGGATGTGAATGGATGAGCTGTGTTGTTGCTGTTGTTGTTTATTTTAAATAAATATTTTTTTTAAAGAAGAAGATAGCAAAGACCTGCAGGTGATAAATTGTAATTCGGAGGAATGATTTAAATAGCAACATTTCTACTTACTCATACCAAAAAATAATCACCAGATTTAATGGTTAGTCACTAAATGTAAATAAGCAAAGGCTAACTTGTTATTTTTAGAATGGAAGCACATAATCATATAAGAGTTATTGAGACATATACTCATAAATTCCATGACATACAAGTAACAATTAGAATAAAGCATATGTTAATAAAGTTTAAATTTCTATATTTAAATGACATCAATGAAATAAAATTAATTATTAGTTCTAGGGATTTATTTGTGTATTTCTTAGAATTTTCTATATAGACAAAAATAGGGATATTTTTATTTATTTTTTTTTTTAATTTATATGCTTTTTATTTACTTTTAGTGCCTTACTGGCTTGGTTAAGACTTCTAGCACCATACTGAATAAGTCTTGAGAGAGTATGCCCTGGTCTTGTTCCCTCTATTAGGGAAAAACCATTAAGTCTTCCATCATAAAGTATAATGTTCACTATAGGGTTGTTACAAGTGTTCTTTATCAAATGAGCAAGTTCCTATCTATTATTATCTTTTTCTGAGAGTGTTTATCATGAATGGGTGTTGAATTTTGTCAGATGTATTTCTGCATTGAATGATATAATAATATGATTTTTCTTCTTGAGTTTATTAATATGGTGGACTGCATGGATTAATTTTTAATTATTGAACCAGGCCTACATTTATATAATAAATCCCACTTGATCATGGTATATAATTATTGTTATATATTGCTGAATTCTATGTACTAACATTTTATTATGGATTTATGCATCTATAATTGTGAATATTGCTCTGTAGTTTTCTTTTACTATCTTTGCCTGGTTTTGGTATCAGGGTAATTCTACCATTATAAAATGAATTTTGAAAAATTCTCTCTTCTATATAAGAGAATGTGTAGAACCAGGGTTAACTCTTGTTTAAACATCTGGTAGAATTCTCCTGTGAAATTATATGGCCCCAGAGATTTATGTTTTGAAATTTTTAAATTAAAAATTTTAACTTTTTTCATAGTTTTAAGTCTATTTAAATTATCTATTTTTTTTTTTTTTTTTTCTATTTAATTCTTGATGTGTTGTGGTTGTGATTTTGGAAAAAATGGTTAATTTTTTCTAAGTTGTCAAATTATATAAAAATCATGTTATATTTTTCATAATAGTCCTTTAATATCCTTTTTATGTTTACAGGAACTGTAGGGTTATTCTATATTCCATTCCTGTTATTGGTAATTTGTATTTTCTCATTTATTCTTCAACAGTATTTCTAGAGGCTGTTCATTTTATTGGTGCTTTCTAAGAAGCTGCTATCTGCTCTAATTACTTATTCTACTGTTTTTCTACCTTCAATTTTATTAATTTTTGCTCTTTATAATTTTCATTTTTTTGTTTGGGGTTTGTTTTGCTCTTTTCTTTCTTAATTTAGATAATTGATTCAAGATGCTTGATATTTTCTAAGATATGTGTTTAGTACTATCAATTTCCCTCTAAGCACTGGTTCAGATGTGCTCCCCCAAATTTGGTGTGCTGTATTTCGATTTTCATTCATTTCAGCTTCCTTTTGGTGGCCTATGAAAACTTGACCCGTATTTCATTTAGAAAGGGGGTGTTTACTTTCCAAGTTTTTGTAGTTTTTCCCATTTATTTCTGTCATTTAACTCTTTTATTCCATTGTTGTTAAAGACACTCTATATGGCTTCTTTCACATTTGTTGCAATTTGTCTTATGACCCAGGATGTACTCTAACTTGATATATGTTCCATGAGCACTTGAAAATAATGTGAACTCTGCTAGGTGAAGTGTTCTATACATGTCAATGGGATCCTGTTGGTTGATGCTGTTGTTGGGTTGTTCTATATATACCTTGCTGATTTTCTATCAGTCATAGAGAGAACAGTGTTGAAGTCTCACAATCATATGGATGGTTTATTTCTCCTTTCAGTTGTCTTTTTTGCTTCACATATTTTGCAGTTATGTTGTTTGGTATATATACATTTAGGATTGCTTTGTATTCTTGGTGGATTAACCCTTTTATCATGATAAAATATTCATCTGTGATGCTGATAATTTTCTTTGTTCTGAAGTCTACTTACTCTGTTATCAACACAGTTCTGCTTTCTTTTGATTAAGGTTTGCATGATACATCTTTTTCCATACTTTTAACTTTTACCTTGTTATATTAAAGTATTTCATAGACATCATAAACCAATTTTTTAAAACCTATTCTTCTAATCTTCATCTTTCCTTTTGTGCATTAGGATGATTTTCATTTAATGTTTGCTAAGGCTTAAATCTGGTTTATTTATTTATTTATTTATTGCTGTTTGTTTTCTCTGTTTTTCATTTCTTTTTCTTTTCCTGCCTTTCTGTCAGTTACTTGAATCTTTTTTAGATTTCCATTTTGATTTAGGTATAGTGTTTCTGATTGTATTTCTTTGAGTAGTTCTTTTAGGGTTTTCTCTGGGTACAGAATTACATATACATACCTGAACACAGTCTCCTGGTATTGCCATTTTTCTAGTTTGGGAAATCTCACCTCTATGTCCCTTTACTCCTCCCTATTTAAAATATAATAATCTTAAATATTTCCTCTACATACATTTGAAACTATATGAAGTAATTTATAATTTTTGCTTCAACAATTAAACATAATTTAGAAAATTAATAAAAGAAGGAAAGCCTATTGTATTTATCCACATTCTTCTATTATTGAAATATAACTGACATACAATGTTAGTTTCAGGTGTACAACATATTGATTTGACAATTCTATGCATTACTCATTGCTTACCACAGTAAGTATAGTCACCATCTAATGTTATTACAATATTATTTTTTAAAAGATTTATTTATTTATTTTAGAGACACAGAGAGGACGAGCAGGAGGAGAGGCAGAGGGAGAGAGAATTCTCAAGCAGACTCCCCACTGAGCAGGGAGCCTGGCTCATGGCTCAATCCCAGGACACTGAGATCATGACATGAGCTGAAATCAAGACTCAGACACTTAATCAACTGAGCCACCCAGGCGCCCCTGCAATATTATTGACTATATTCCCTATGTTGTACTTTTCATCACTGTGACTCATTTATTTTGTGACTGGAAGGTTGCACCTTTTAATTCCCTTCAACTATTTCACCCATCACCCACTCACCTGCCCTCTGGCCACCATCAATTTGTTCTCTGTATTTTTTTTTTTTTTTTTTTTTTTTGTCAGAGAGAGAGAGAGCACAAGCAGGGAGAGCAGCAGACAGAGGGAGAGGGAGAAAGTGACTTGGGCGATGAGTCTGTTTGTTTTCTGTCTTTTTGTATTTATCCACATTCTCTTTTACCACGTTATTTTCTCTTCATGTTCCAAGGTTCCTCTTTTTCTGTTTTGTTTTGAATCATTTCGTTCCTGTTCAAAAAACTTACATTAGTCATTCTGATTAGGTCTGCTGATGATAAATTCTCCCAGTTTTCCTTCTGGGAATGTCTAGATTTCCTCTTCATTCCTGCATAATATTTTCCCCGGGTTTAATATTTTGGGTTGACAGATCTTTTCTTTCAGCACTTAAAAATGTGTGTCATTTTCTTCTGGGCTCCATGGTTTCTGAAGAGATATCACTATCATTTGAATAGTTCCCCCCCACCCAATATATAATGTGTCATTTGTTTTTGGTTGTTTTCAAGATTTTTTCTTTGCCCTTAGGTTTCAGATATTTTGTTTTGATGTACATTGGCACAGCTTTCTTTGGGTTGAACCTGTTTAAGTTTGCTCATCTTCTTGTATCTGTATGTCAAGGTCTCCTTACATTTTTTGAAGTTAACTATTTTAATTTGAGCAATTTTTCAGGGCTGCTCTTTTTCTCTCCTCCATCTGGGATTCTAATGACAAAAAATGTTTTACATTACAATCCTCCATTTATCTTAATATATATATATATTTCTTAATATTATATATACATATATACATATATATTAAGAAAAATGGAAGATTATAATGTAAACATTATAATTATGTAAACACCATAATTATTGTATATTTACTTTTATTTATATATTTATATATATTTACTCTTTTATCTTCTAGTATTCAGTTTAAGTAATTTCTTTTATTCTGTTTTCTTCTTCCTGATTATTTTTTATGGTCTATTCTACTTGTCCACTGAAATTTTTATTTTGATTAATTATTTTCAATTCTAAATTTTCAGTTTGGTTCTTGTTGTCTTGGTTCAATGTACTATTTATTTTCTACAGTTTTCTATTTTTCCATTTGATCCAAATATGTGCACAATTGCTCACTGAAGCATTTTTATCATGACTGGTTTAAAATCTTTGTCAGATATTTCTAGTGTCTCTGTTATCTCACTATTGGCTACTTTAACAGTCTTTTTTTCATTTAGTTTGAGTCTGTTCTGAATATCGGCATGGTGAATGATTTTTTTACTGATATTATTATTTTATGTTATGAGAATCTGAATCTTAAATCTCCCATGTTTAATTGATATATAATTCATATGCCATAAAATTAACCTATTACAGTGTACAATACAACACATTCTACACTTGCAGAGCGTACAGCACATTCACAAGACCATGCAATTCTTACCACTATCCAATTCCAGAATAGTTAAGTCACCCCCAAAAGAAACCACATATCAGTTAGCAGCCACTCTTATTCATCCCTCTATAGCCCCTGACAATGACTAATTTCTATTCTGTTTCTACGTACTTGCATATTCTGAAAGCTTCATATAAAACAAACAAATTTTTTATTACAAAGATGTAATAAAAAATCTTTTCTGTCTGGCTTTTTAAATGTAGGAATAAATCTAACCAAAGAGGCAAAGAATCTATACTCAGAAAACTATAAAATACTCATGAAAGAAATTGAGGAAGACACAAAGAAATGGAAAAACGTTCCATGCTCATGGATTGGAAGAACAAATATTATGAAGATGTCAATGCTACCTAGAGCAATCTACACATTCAGTGCAATCCTCATCAAAATACCATCCACTTTTTTCAAAGAAAGGAAGAAATAATCCTAAAATTTGTATGGAACCAGAAAAGACCCCGCATAGCCAGAGGAATGTTGAAAAAGAAAAGCAAAGCTGGCGGCATCACAATTCCGGACTTCCAGCTCTATTACAAAGCTGTCATCATCAAGACAGTATGGTACTGGCACAAAAACAGACACATAGATCAATGGAACAGAATAGAGAGCCCAGAAATGGACCCTCAACTCTATGGTCAACTCATCTTTGACAAAGCAGGAAAGAATGTCCAGTGGAAAAAAAGACAGTCTCTTCGGGCGCCTGGGTGGCTCAGTTGGTAAAGCGACTGCCTTCAGCTCAGGTCATGATCCCAGGGTCCTGGGATCGAGTCCCACATCGGGCTTCCCCTGCTCTGCGGGGAGCCTGCTTCTCCCTCTGCCTCTGCCTGCCACTCCCCTGCTTGTGCTCTCTCTCTCTCTCTCTCTCTCTCTGTCAAATAAATAAATAAAAATCTTTAAAAAAAAAAAAAAAGACAGTCTCTTCAACAAATGGTGTTGGGAAAATTGGACAGCCACATGCAGAAGAATGAAACTGGACCATTTCCTTACACCACACACAAAAATAGACTCCAAATGGTTGAAAGACCTAAACATGAGACAGGGGTCCATCAAAATCCTAAAGGAGAACACAGGCAGCAACCTCTTCAACCTCAGCTGCAGCCACTTCTTCCTAGAAACATCGCCAAAGGCAAGGGAAGCAAGGGCAAAAATGAACTATTGGGACTTCATCAAGATAAAAAGCTTTTGCACAGCAAAAGAAAGAGTCAACAAAACCAAAAGACAACCGACAGAATGGGAGAAGATATTTGCAAATGACATATCAGATAAAGGGCTAGTATCCAAAATCTATAAAGAACTTATCAAACTCAACACCCAAAGAACAAATGATCCAATGAAGAAATGGGCAGAAGACATGAACAGACATTTTTCCAAAGAAGACATCCAAATGGCCAACAGACACATGAAAAAGTGCTCAACATTGCTCGGCTTCAGGGAAATCCAAGTCAAAACCTCAATGAGATACCACCTCACACTAGGCAGAATGGCTAAAATTAACAAGTCAGGAAATGACAGATGTTGGCGGCGATGCGCAGAAATCCCACACTGTTGGTGGGAATGCAAGCTGGTGCAGCCACTCTGGAAAACAGTATGGAGGTTCCTCAAAAGTTGAAAATAGAGCCTCCCTATGATCCAGCAATTGCACTACTGGGTATTTACCCCACAGATACAAATGTAGGGATCCGAAGGGGTACATGCACCCCAATGTTTATAGCAGCAATGTCCACAATAGCCAAACTATGGAAAGAGCCAAGATGTCCATCGACAGATGAATGGATAAAGAAGATGTGGTATATATATATATATATATATATACAATGGAATATTATGCAGCCATTAAAAGGAATGAAATCTTGCCATTTGCAATGACGTGGATGGAACTGGAGGGTATTATGCTGAGCAAAATAAGTCAATCAGAGAAAGACATGTATCATATGACCTCATTGATATGAGGAATTCTTAATCTCAGGAAACACACTAAGGGTTGCTGGAGTGGTGGGGGTGGGAAAGATGGGGTGGCTGGGTGATAGACATTGGGGAGGGTATGTGCTATGGTGAGCTCTGTGAATTGTGTAAGACTGTTGAATCACAGACCTGTACCTCTGAAACAAATAATACATTATATGTTAATATAAAAAAGAAATCTGATTAATAAAGAATTAATAACAAATTTCATAAGAGATCTTAAGACCAGAGTTATCAAATCAATTGAGGTCATATAAACCCTTTAAAAGTCATAATGTGGCTCAAGAAAGAACTTCAGTTTTAGAAAGTTTTCTAGGCAAGGAAAAGGACAAAGTCTAAAATTTCTTTTCTAATGAAATGTTCCTTATAGTTTCCTATCAAACTTCTACAGATTTGAGGGAGAAAGAGACAAATGACCCCTGCAGTCATCTTTTCAAATAAAATTGCTGAACACTGGCTTTTATAAAACTGCTAATTCATTTTCTTCCTCAAGATTACTCAAAATCTGGTAATTACTATTTTTCTTAGCTGTCATGCCAAATTGAATAGATTTATTTTCTTTTCTATTCTAAGTGTTAATAAGAAGATAATATAATCCAAAAACCTAAGTACTCAGGCATACGTAGCTTGGAATAGGGATTAGGTTGGTATGTTTTTAACCAAGTAATAATAGCTACTGTCGGGTGCCAGGGTGGCTCAGTTGGTTAAGCGACTGCCTTCAGCTTAGGTCATGATCCTGGAGTCCCGGGATCGAGTCCCGCATTGGGCTCCCTGCTCAGCGGGGGGTCTGCTTCTCCCTCTGATCCCCTTCCCTCTCGTGCTCTCTGTCTCTCATTCTCTCTCTCTCAAATAAATAAATAAAATCTTTAAAAAAAATAATAATAGCTACTGTCAGAAAATTAGCAAGAAGCAGACTTAATATCTATTTTTTGAAGTTCCTTTAAACATATTATATCTAATCCAAAATAGGATATTTGTCATTACCGAATTTGAGTCTCTTCAACATAATAGGATGTCAAAGTAACAAAGTTAAAATGTAAAAAAAAAAAATTAAAAATTATTGTCTGTTGGTTTGTTGATTATTTAAATTCACCAAATAATGTGTGCAAAGCTATTCCTGAACTACACCTCATACCTGGACCTCAGCAATGACAGCCATCCTATCTCTGAACTTCATTACTGACTATCAAATTCCTGCCTCAAACCTAGAGCAATTATAGGGATGCCAGGAAGCTCAAGTATGTAATGGAATAATGATCTCAAAAATTACCTGACAATATGTAAAATAATACATGACATATTTCAAAATATAATTGTTTTCCTGGGTTTGTTTTTTTGGGGGGGGCAGGATATTTCCAAATATCCTTAATGTCAAAATGCTATGACAAAATGCCATCTATGTGTCAAAACAGTAGGTGAATTAGGACTTCTTAATCTAGAGTCAGTTTAGGCACATAGTAATCTCTCAATGCCTTTAAGCAATTATTAACATTATGTTATTAAGATCCCTGTCATTAAAGTTCAATAAATATTTACTGCATCCCCCCTGTGTGCCAGGCCTTGTGCCATTCTTTCATATAAAAAGTATAAAATATCATGGGATTGAATAAACAAGAAAGCAAAATATTCATGATTGCAGTGTCTCCTGTTAACAGGAATTAATACAAACAACACTTGACATTAGAGAAGCTTTAATTAAATTGGAAAATGTCAAGGAAAGAAAATATAATTAAGCCTAGGTATATTTAAGTTTTGCTATTATCACCACACAAGATGGGACATACAACTTCAATGCTGTATATTGAACAATTGTAAAATTCTTTTTTTTTTTTTAAGATTTTATTTATTTGACAGAAAGAGACACAGCGAGAGAAGGAACACAAGCAGGGGGAGTGGGAGAGGGAGAAGCAGGCTTCCCGCAGAGCAGGGAGCCCGACGCGGCAAATAACCAGGTTGTGTCTGCTCACACTTAACATGCCCAAGAAAATATGGAATTATTTTTCCTTGATAATAAAGCATATTAATAAAGGTTAAAATGTTTCCCCAATTTAAAATTCCTCCAACACAAAATTTTCACCCTAAAGCTTCCTACTAAATTGTCTCACAAAATAAATCTTAGTGATTAGTCTTCACCTCAAGAGATATGGCCTTGCATCACTAATTTGTCAGGATATGGCATCTCAATATGAGGTTCTCTATTACAGATAATTTGAGTATCTATATGCAGTGATCTCTTGGGAGAAATTTAGATTTTCTTTTAAGATTTTATTTATTTGACAGAGAGGGAGAGCACAAGCAGGGGTGGGGGCAGTGGGAGGCAGAGGGAGAGGGAGAAGCAGGCTCCCCGCTGAGCAGGGAGCTCAATGTGTGGCTAGATCCCAGGACCCCGGGATTATGACCTGAGCTGAAGGCAGATGCTTAACCAACTGAGCCACCCAGGTGTCCTGAAATTTAGATTTTTTTAAGAGAAATCTCTTAGAGCTAGTTTACAGAGTAGAGCATTTTTAAGGTTTCTCCTCTTTTTTGATTAATTCTAAATATACGAATTTAGTACATTCTCTGATTCAAGCTCTTTCTGTTGTCATTTGAGGTGTAGCTGAAAAATACTAAGTTATTTTGATGCAGGTGGTGTATCTTGAAAAATGTATAATATATGAGCTTTCTAATACAGAAGTACTTCCCCAGGATAAAATCAAGAATGGACAAACTGTCAATTTTTCTGATGGATAATATTTAAAAGCAATGTGCAATAGTTTTGAACGTTTCTTTTTAAGGAACTTAAAATTTAGTATTCATAATATTTTGCTGATAAGAGACAATGTTCATAATTCTGGCATTGCCAAAGATAACCTTATTGATATGAAAGGAAATAATACAGACTGAAATAAACCAGATGAGTGTGTTAATGTATTTGAGCATTTTTAATTAAAAACACCTTAGGAAATGCATGCATTTATCATACTAGCTCCAATTAATCTGCAGGATCCTAAAAATGTACTGAATACTTATAAACTATAAGGTGGTACAAGAGAGGCTGGAATCAGGTGGGGTATTTTGGTTGAAAAGGATAAACGAAGTTAGATATTTGAAATGGCTGGATGTCAGCATAGGACCTGGAAAAAATAAATGGTGGTTGAAGAGAGAAAAGAAGACAATGAAAAATATAAGAGCATCCAAGAGGAGTACTGAAAAACTAAGACATTTGAGGGCAAGAAGTATTTCTTATCTTTCTTCTGAATCCTCCACAGTCTAATGTAGGACTTATTTAGCACAAAATTAGTGTTCAAAATATTCATAAATATATTAATTGATTAAAAAAACTCCAAAAATATATTACATCTAATTGATTTTTTAAGGAAAATCCCAGAGGTGAACATATAAAATAACAGACAGCAAACAAAAACAGGTAGGAAAGGAAAGAAAAACATCAGCTGAGAATTGCTGTCTACTAAGCATAAAATTAATAAGATACATTGCTAATCCTTTCTTTTTTTTAATGCCTTACTTAAATTTAATTAATTAACATATAGTGTATCATTGATTATCTATATGCATTGATCTCTTGTGAGAAATTTCAGATGTAGAGTCCAGTAAATCATCATTTGCATATAATACCCAGTGCTCATGACATCACATGCCTTCCTTAATACCCATCACCCAGTTACCCCATCCCCCCCCCCCAACAACACTCAGTTTGTTTCCTATAGTTAAGAGTCTCTTATGGTTTCTCTCCCTCTCTGATTTCATCTTATTTTATTTTTCCTTCCCTTCCTCTATGATCCTTTGTTTTGTTTCTTAAATTCCAATCCTTTCTTTATTAAGCAGTGTGTGTGTGTGTGCGTGTATGTGTACATATCTGCAGCATAATCACAGGGAATCAACTGAAGGAATTAACTGAATTTACTAGTAAAACCCCAGGTTGGCAATATCTTGATTTAGGTACCATCTAAAGGGATTTTCTTATAAGGTAAGAAAACTAGTGAATATGATTGCTAATGCACTCGGCAGTGAATAGCCTCTAGGACCGACTCACATTAACCAATGTCATAATAGATTCATATATAAAACCTAAATAACAATTCTAATTTTATAATACACATGATATGTAGAACATCAAATATCTCTTTTTTTATTAGCACACCAATATATAAGTGAAGCATAATTTATATCTGAATATTGTAGAATGAGTGTGTGTTTTATTATTTGATTGTAAAAGTTGTCAACATACTATCATTTACCAACTCACTTTCATCTTTACCCATAGACCCTGCCTTTGTTCTTGCTACAACAAATTAGCTTTCTGAGTCCCTATCCAAAACCAGTCTTTCATGCATTATATTCTATCTTCTCATATCTACTAAAGGACATTCACTTTTCTCTTTTTCAACATTTTATTTTTACCCCCCATCAACCAGTTTTTCCCAAAAGCTTCTTTGCTGGAGTAAAGGATTAATCTAGACCTCTAGTATTTCAAGACTAAACATAAACTTGTAATACTTTTTAACTCATGCCTTCTCTCACACCTCACATAATTCATCAGCACATCACACATTCATAGTTCAACCATGGCTCATACCTTCAAACCCACCAATTTCAATCGACTATAGTCTTTTGACTAGAGTAATATCATTGCCTCTAACTGGCCTCCTTGCTTTCTCCCTTAAATAATTCAATTTATTATCACTAATGTCAGTGATCATTTTATTTTATTTTTTTAAGATTTTAATTTTTATTTGACAGAGAGAGAGAGAGAGCAAGAGAGGGAACACAAGCAGGGGGAGTGGGAGAGGGTGAAGCAGGCTTCCCGCCAAGCAGGGAACCTGACACAGGGCTCGATCCAAGGACCCTGGGATCATGACCCACACCAAAGGCAGACGCCCAATGACTAAGCCACCCAGGCGCCCCTATCAGTGATCATTTTAAGCACACATTAGATCATGTATCTTCTCTTCTGTTCAGAATACTGCAGAATACTATCTACCTCAACACCACAGCCAAATGAACTGATCAATTTTACTTCTGCTATAGTCTTCACTCATCCTGCCCTAGACACATCCATGCTTTTTTTAAGCACATTACGGACATGTCCACCTCTGTACTTTTTCCTCTGCCTGGACCATTTTCTTCTAGGCATTATTTCCTTGGTTCTTTCAGGTTTGTTTTCAAACATTACTTTGTTTTGTTTGTTAAATTCCAATCCTTTCTTTATTAAGCATTGAGAGTGTGTGTGTGTGTGTGTGTGTGTGTGTGTACATATCTGCAGCATAATCACAGGGAATCAACTGAAGGAATTAACTGAATTTACTAGTAAAACCCCAGGTTGGCAATATCTTGATTTAGGTACCATCTAAAGGGATTTTCTTGTAAGGTAAGAAAACTAGCGAATGTGATTGCTAATGCACTCGGCGGTGAATAGCTTCTAGGACTGACTCACATTAACAAATGTCATAATAGATTCATATATAAAACCTAAATAACAATTCGAACAAATCACACTATCAGTGTGATAGTCCATAACAACTTTTTTATAAAATAACTATTCCCCTCAACTTGCCTCATTCTGTTCTTACCTAATCATGTCTCATTTGTGTATTTTTTCCCTACATAACAATTAATATTATCTAACTGATACTACCAGCTTTGCTATTTAATAGCTATGTGACTTTGGGCAAATTACTTAGCAGAATGTCCCAGTTTCCATATTTATAAGATGGAAATACTATTAGTAATTGCCTCATAGTATTGACATGAAGATTCAATAATTTGATATATGTAATATGCTTAGACCAGTGCCAGTTAAATCAGTAATATGATAGTTATCATTTTATTATGGTTATTACTAGTTATTTATTCTTATATTTATTAATATCTTATATTTATTCATGTCTTGCCTACCTTATGGAATATTCCATGATAGTTGAATTTTTTTATGTCCACTGTTTTATCCTAATGCCTTAATCAGAATGTGGTACATGACAGGAGATTGATAAACATCATTTGAATGAATGATGACATATTAGAAGGTGGCAAGCGAGTTTTTAAGTTTCTGCCAGTAAAATTAATCAGTCCTTTTTCTGCCCCTAATTATTCCTTACAACTTGTATTTTTTACTCAGAAGTCTTCCTCATTAGGTAGACTAATTCTAAAAGGTGAGGATACCGCTTTATCTTTGTATTCTGTAAAACATTAACTCCACTGCCTTTGCTTTCTAGGGCTACTTTTAAAGTTTCCTTTTTATTTCCAAATACAATGAAAACTCTAAATAACTCAGTTATATCCAGGAGCCACATAAGATTTTCCTCCCTGTAATGCAATAAAGCAAGAAAAGCTTAACTAAATTACTAAAATATCAATATGCCAATTGCCTAACTCCTAGTCTATTTCTAGGGAACAATTCATATTCAGTATACTCTTGTGAGTCATTAAGCAGCCCTCTGTGGGGGAATATAACTTCAAGTATACCAACAGTTACTTACAATTGATTGCAGTGGTTTTTTTTACAGTGAATATTAGGTGTTCAGTAGATGTTCAGTAGGTAGATGAAAGAGACATTAAATTGTTTTCTAATTCATGAAAGTCTCTGTTGATATTATTAATTCAAATAAAATGAAACAACTTCATCAAATAGAAAATGAACTACTTTTTATAAGAATTACTTTTCTGTAAGGACTTATGCAGTTTGTAATTGGATAAAAACAGATATAAACAGAGCAAAAGAGTTTCCCATAAAAGTAGTATAAACTGGTACTTACAAAAAAAAAAAATGAACCACTTAAGAATTTACATCCCAGTTCTACCTCACCTACCAATTATTTGAGATTTTACTTTATTTTTAGAGCTCTTCAGAAAGAGCATCATGATAAAAAATAAAAACATTTGCAAGTTTATTACTTACTAACTTTACTAAAGATAAGAAAAGGAGATGATGGCAAATGGCAGGTTGACAAGTTGAACATATTGTTTCCTAAGGGATATTTTAATAGGCAAACACAGCAGGTGACTTAAATACAGATATCAGTACTCTGGTATCACCTTATAATATCTTTTTAACAGCAACACTGTGTAGCTTCATATAGAGTCCTGATAAAATATGAAAATACTTTTTTGCCCTTGGGCTAGGATATGAAGTTGCATTTGACCTTTATGTGCTTGCACTTGAGGTCACACTTCCTTGGGCAGTAGTAAGACTATTATGAAGGATGAGTCACTGTGATAGACCAACAATTTTCATAGCAATAATCTTGTGCATCTGATAAAGTTGGGGAAAATTACTATGTAGAAGGGGTGACCAACAGAACAGGGTGAGACTGTCAATGTACATTTGCCATTCCACTTTTGATCGCTGCCATTTGGGACATCCAACAACACTTACGTCTTCAGTATATGATAAAAACTTGCCTTCTTATCCCCATTTTATTAAGTCTATGGGAACTTCTGAAAAGTTATGTGTCACATCATAGTTACTAGTTGCACTTAAAAGACTAATATCACTGAGTTCCATTCCCACATTCTAAACAGAGAAAATACTCTTTTATTTGAGAGAGAGAGAATGAGAGACAGAGAGCATGAGAGGGAGAAGGGTCAGAGGGAGAAGCAGACTCCCTGCCAAGCAGGGAGCCCGATGCGGGACTCGATCCTGGGACTCCAGGATCATGACCTGAGCCGAAGGCAGTCGCTTAACCAACTGAGCCACCCAGGCGCCCCGAGAAAATACTCTTTTATGTAATTTTTGTTCACATAATGCTTAATTTTATAACTTATTCAAGTGAAGTCTTTGTTTTTGTGTGAGAATATGAATGTTTAATTCTGAAGAGGAAGGGGTAAAGGGAAGAAAGAAGATGAGAAAAGATCCGGAATTTCACTGCTCTGCAATTGTTACTCAAATTCTTCCCTGAGCAGTTAGGCACACATTATACCTCTTTCTTTTCCTACCAGTCTTATTTTTTTTTAATTTGGTTCTCTTATTTCCTTTTCTTCTTCTATATAATTACCTCAGAATTAAAGTTGACCTTTGAGTTGAGCAGATTTTGGTAACAGCATTAGCCTCATTCTAAATCATGCAGTTAATTTTGCCCTCCTAATGAATTCAGGGCCTATGATAAGTACATAATATTAAAAGCAAAACAAATCAATAATATCAAAATCACATATTCATGTACTTCTTATTCATACCCCCCTTTTAATTTTAATTTTTGTAAAAACCATGCTCATTTTCATAAGCAAAACCGCCAATATTATATAAATATGTGTCATTCCAAGGAAGTTTATATCTAAGTTTACATGCATAGTCTAGGTTCAAGTGATTTTTATAGTGAATGTGAACTATTAATAACCATTATATTGACATGTTTTATGGCAACTGGCCTGTCTTGCTTGTGTTAACAATTACTGAAGTAATCTTCCCTCTTATAAATTATTGGTAATGTGTAGTATAATGCATACATGCATCACTACTTGAGTTTTTTTTATTATTCTGTAAATAGGTTTTCATACCTAGAAACAAATGCACACAAGAACATATTGCTAAATTTATTACTTCATTAAATTAAATATCAGTACAGTGACTGAGGTAAAGCTAGTATCAGGTTGTGTCTTATTACACTGGGATTTCTAGATTTTTTTCAGTGTAATAACTAATCTTAGAAATAGCCTGTACGAAAGAAAGAAAGAAAGAAAGAAAGAAAGAAAGAAAGAAAGAAAGAAAGAAAGAAAGAAAGAAAGAAAGAAAGAAAGAAAAATACATCTCCTGTGCTGTCTAGTGGGGGTTATTTACAATACAGTCATTTCCTACAAAGTCTCTGACTTTTTTAAATTTCATTTTTAATTACTAATGGCTAGTTATAATAAAAATATTGAAAAACAAAGAATACCTAAAAAACTGGCTTTGTATCAGCTGTTTAGGAAACCTTTTATTTAAGGTCAAAAGCTGGACATTAAAACCAATATTGTACATCACATTCAATTAAAGGCATTAGAAAAACATTCTTAAAAGTTTTAATCTAGTTATTAAGTATTATATTCCAATGAATATTTATAAATTTAGAGATTCTCTAGCCAAGAAATATATAAGTATATATAACCACACTTGTGAAGGATTAGTTATCTGAGATTTATTGTAGGTTTATTTGTTCATTTGCTTTCCCAACTCATAATATTTATTGGGCAAAATCTATCTTCTCAATGATTCATTCACTCACATATAGATTTTACATGGTGTGAATAATACATATATTTATCACCCTTTGCTGTTCTGTATAAGAAAATGAGCTTATGCATACCTTAATCTGTTGCTATATTATACAAAGCAATCTGAAACAAAGTATTTTTGGATTGTCCACTTTGTGTTTTTAATATACCCATTTTCTACAAGTATGTGCAATGAGTATTATCTATAATTTCTGTTTCAGTTTCAGTGTAAATTCCTGCTTAATTTTAACTTCACATGTTGAAACTTTCTTTGTAACTGTTAAGGTAACTTACTGCATTGAGACCCTGAACAAATATCATTTTAATTTATTTTTTTTTAACACTTATTTATGTGAGATGGAGAGAAAGAGTGAGAGAGAGAGGAGGGAGGGGTAGAGAGAGCCTTAACCAGACTCTGTGCTAAACATAGAGCCTGATGCGGGGCTCAATCTCATGACCCTGAGATCACAACCTGAGCTGAAAACCAAGAGTCAGGTGCTTAAACAATTGCGCTACCCAGGCACCCCTGAACAAACATCATTTTAAAAAGCAGACATGATAAATGTCATAAATTTGACATATTTTTTCTCCAACTTGAATTCAAGTTTGTCTGGAATGTTCTAAAGTTTATTTGCTTTAAAAGTGATTCATCTTTTTTCTGTACGACAGCCTTCTAAAATTCCATGGCATGCTATTTTGAATTTTTCAGATTATAATGATTAAATCTTTGTAAGCAGGCCTAATGTTGCTGAGACACAAAGATACCAAAGATTACAAATGTATGGGAATTATCCAAACACAGGAAAATAAGGGAAACATCTATAACAAAAATATATATATATAGGGTGCCTGGGTAGCTCAGTTGGTTAAATGACCTACTCTTGATTTCAGCTCAGTTCATGATCTCAGGGTCATGACCTCAAAGTTCCTGAGATGGAGCCCTGCGTCAGGCTCCAAGGGGCGTGGATCCTGCTTAAGATTCTCTTTCTCCTCTCCCACTGCTCCTCCTCCCCTCTAAAAATAAATAAAGACCTGTCTTCATTATAAAAAAAAATTGTAAAATACCACGTAATGAGTTAATAAAAGTAACTAATTTTTTTTAAATGAAATTTATAATACAATTAAAGATCCTGGACTATTACAAGACAGTGTTTTAAATTATATATAGAAAACATGTCTTTGGTTTGTCATAGATTTTTGTTTCTAGAAGACCAGCAAAATCTTCAAGGGGAATTTGGAGCAAATGCAAACATTATTTTTGCAATCACACATCAACTTCTGCTTTATAAAATCTCTGCTCTTCTGGGGAAAGACAAGAAAAAGAGCATGGGACTTGGAAGATACGGAATCTAGTGTGAATGTAAAGTTTACCTGAACAACCTAATTTCACTCTCAAAACTACCATGATACTGTGTTTCTATTGCAAGGAGGCCTTGAACTTGTGATCCTACTTTACTGCCAAAAAAAAAAAAAAAAAAGGTAGTGTTGGAATGTTGGTTATGTGTGGGTTGTTTTTTTTTCCCCACAGTATAAACCTGAAAACTGAATTATCTTTTTTCAAATACTGTCTGTGCAGTTGAACCATTATTTTCATTTTGAGTTTCAATAGTATTTACTATAATTAACACCTTTCTAACATGTTTCATAAAATCAATTCTGCTATGCACATCTTAATATTTTGTTATCAAAGGTCAGGTATTTACTGTGATTCTTGTTAGTTTTGTGATATCCAGTCATAATTTCTTACTGTTCATAAAAGTTCTATAAACAGATTAAAGGGATCTTCTTTGGTATAGCTTCCTATGTTTTAGTATTTCAAAATCTCACTGGCCTTCATATAGAATAAGAAGACTGTTCTAAGCCTGGTTCACTACCATTTTCAGGCAAACCATTCAGATCATTTCATGGACAACCTGACTTTATTGATAAACTGAATACCACCTTTTACAGTTATTTGCTGCTAAAAATAGGCACTAGCTCTGTGGTCTGGAGCAAATCACTTACCTCTCTATAACTCAATTTCTTCAACTATAAAATTAAAAATAATGAATAATTTATAACTCATAGAGTCAAACACTACAATGTTAGGCATATGGTAAATGCACTGTTTGCTCTCCGTACCCATTATTCCTACACATCTATGATACTCAGTGATTTTATTCTACTAATATTCAATCTAAAATGCTAAACTTAACATATTATGTGTTATCTCCTAAAATTTTAGAAGCATATTAATGTTCTTAATTCCCATATGTTGACCTAAATACTGCTTCAGTTCATACAGCAAGTGTATTGTTAGTGTAGATACCAGTTCAGTACTGTGCTTTACTTCCAAATAGAATTGCTTTTGATCATTCCTTATGCAAACAAGACAGTTATTCCTACCTTAGTGAATATGTGTGAAGGTACAGAAAAGGCATTTCTAGGGGTAGCAGTAATCGAAATTCTAATCCCCAACTTGCTTTGTAATTTTGGTTAAGCCATTTAATTCTTTTTCATCACCATTTCCTCATCTCTAAAACAGGCCCAATACATCTTTATTCTGTAAGGATTTCTGTGAAGATAAAACCGTTATGTTTGCAAAATTTCCTTGAAAAATAGAAAACAGTATTAATGATAACCAGTATTAGAAAGTGAATATAAGCTCTTTGTTATATTTTAAAAAAACAGGAAAATTATCTTAGCAAATATTAATCTTTGATCTCCTGGAATTTCAAAATATTTTACTAACATTTTACTTATGAAATAAACTCCAGGCCAGATTCATCCTTATGATGGTGATCATTTATCCATTTTTTTTACTCAAATAAAATTTTTCTAAAAAAAGGTGTTATCATTCATGAAATTGCCATCTTATATTAGTGAAGTGTATCAGCTTCTTCCTGGAGAGCCTGGATATATAAAAAATTACTAAGACTTCTAAGGCTATGCAAGGACATCTTGACTCATAGTGTTTCTCATTGAAGAAAATGACCTAAGGTATCTGTATACAATTGTTCATTCTCTTAGAGGTCAAGAACTAAGATAAAATAAATATATCACTCTAACAACACAAAACAACTAACAGAAATAAATCTACTTTCAGAGAGGTACTAGTCTCTAGGAAGCATTGTTTAAATACCCTACTTGGGGCTATTTAGTTTACATTTACTTTACCTTAATCTCCATTGTACACATTACAATATTTTCTTGTTTGTTTACTTTTTATGCTACCTTACCCTGTTATACTAAAGGACAGCAGAGCTGACATATTTTTAGAGAATTTTGTATACTCTCAATGGTTGGCAAAATCCTTTTAGAAGTTTGACAATAACATACCTTTCTCTATTGATTTCTTCTCTTCCATTTGGCAAATATTGATTTTTTGTGTGTGTGTGCATTTATAACAACACTCCATTTTGTTTAATTCTTTCTCTGTGAATCAGCATTGCTGACAACAGGAGCTGAAATGTCTAAAACTTGAAGAAATACCTTTGATTGAATAGTTGTCCTACAACTAGAGATAGGAATGCAAAGAAATAAAATGGGACTTCTCAAGGGGCTCCATGAGATTCATAAAGGTCATCTTTGTTTTAAAGACTAGAAATTGAAAATAATCTATTGAGACTAGTATGTGATCTGAAAAAAAAAAATGTTTGTATTAGCAATATACACCAAGTTATTTTCCTGGAGTTTTCAATTTTTGCCTGAAAAACCTCCTTTACCTTTTTACCAGGAAACTGGTTAAAAAAAAAAAAAGTCAGTGCTGATCTGGGAAGTAATGTTTTGTAGTATATAATGCAACCCCATTCCTAAGCACTGTGGTCAGGTCAAGGGTGATCTTCTAGTGCAAGGAGAATCATCTATAGGCAGCACACTGACCTGTGATTATTAGAATAGACCACCAACATCAATGACAAGATACTAATCAGTGTTTCTCTCCTAGGAATTTGAAATAGGAAATTAATTATAGAAGATAAAAGTGAGGGCACCTGGGTGGCTCAGATGGTTAGGCGTCTGCCTTCGGCTCAGGTCATGATCTCAGGGTCCTGGGATCGAGTCCCGCATCGGGCTCCCTGCTCCTTGGGAGCCTGCTTCTCCCTCTGCCTCTCTGTCTCTAATGAATAAATGGATAAAATCTTTAAAAAAAAAAAGTGATATGGAAGAACTAGAGAAGTCA
Source organism: Neomonachus schauinslandi (assembly GCF_002201575.2). NCBI lineage: Eukaryota > Metazoa > Chordata > Mammalia > Carnivora > Phocidae > Neomonachus > Neomonachus schauinslandi. Next base: position 67,969,137 of record NC_058412.1, read on the forward strand.
TGATCACCATGTTTAAGAAGAATTAAGACAACAGAGATAAGTAAACAAAAAAAGTGAGCTGGTCATAGGAAAGATGAGAGTACAGGCACGTGAATTGGAATTTCATCATGTTAATGAAGAACAGTAGCATCAAGATGTATTTTTCCAGGTACTGAAATTCATAGAGCAACTTTGAATCCAGAATCTTCCTAAAATGGTCAACTCTGACTTTAGGTAGCCCCAGGTTCTTCCTCTCAAGGAATTCACTGACTAGTGAAAGAGATATCATCATGAACATTTCATAGAAATACGCATAAACCCAATGGGTACAGAGAAAGAGAAATAACCAACTCTATGCCAGGAAGTCTGGAAAGCCTTTAGCAGGATTAATCAAAATTAGTTTGAGAGGCAAAATGAGATCAAATGCATTGGGAGCAGGAAGGTTGGTAGATGACAATTTTATAATAAGTTTTCCAAACTTAAACACTGACATTTGGCAAAATGCCATTTCCTGATTTATTTTCTATCTTATAGCACAGGCCAGAAACCAGGCCAAAGGCAAAAAGGTGGACAGAATATGCTGAAGGTCTGAGAAAAGCTTAATTAAAAGCTTAAGAAAGAAACAGACTTAATTAATGAGGTGAGTAGGATTTATTGGGAAATGCATAACTACTGAGTTTAAAATGGTCACATATAATTTAGTTTCAAACAATTTCAACAGGAACTGAAAATTTATTGATAATTGTGAATTGCCCTCTTGTTTGGCATCAATGATGTTATTTCCTAAACAGCCTGAATTTCAAGATTTTTTTCAAAATGGGTTTGTTTATTAAAAAATAAGATTGGGGCACCTGGGTGGCTCAGTCAGTTGGGAGTCCCACTCTTGTTTTTGGCTCAAGTCATGATCTCAGGGTGATAAAATCAAGCCCTATGTCTGGCTCACTCCCTCTCCCTTTGCCCCTCACCCTTATGCATGCTCTCGCTCTTTCAAAAAAAAAGATTAAAAGTGTTTTATTAATTATTAATGTTATTAGTTTTAATCCTTGAACAAGTTTTGCTCTGAATTCAGTTGTTTTTATAAATTACTTGCAAGTGGCACCAAATATTAATGGATACATCTATTTAGTTGATAGCATACTGACCTCCATATTCTTTGGTCTGCTCTTTTTTGGATCTAAACTGTAGCCCAAGATATCTTTCTAGTTTCCCTTCTGATTTTTAACTCTGGGAATTAACTGCTACCTATATTATTTTTTAAATGTGTTTTGCAGATATTTTTATAATGTTAACATAGTGAGTTAACATATTTCAATAATTATTTTGAATAACATTAGTAACTACATTATATAAGTGTGAAACTGCTCTAGAACACAATTATTAATGTGAATATTAATAACAATTATAATATTGTAAACATTGTACATATTCTATATTCCTCTAAGTCATATATGTATTTATGTGTATATAGCTACATATATGTGTGTATATGTGTGTGTCTGTGTGTGTATGTGTCTGTGTGGGTGTATATGTATGTAGGGATATACATTCTTTTAAAAATAGCAGATTATCCTTTTTAAAAAATAGACCATATAACTAATGTTTAAATTCTAATTATTTTTCATTTAAAAATATGTCTTATATACCTTTCCATGTCAGTATATATGGATCTACTTTGTTCTTTTTTACAAAATGTTAAAACATTTAGTGTATCGAGCCATATGTAAACATGAGTATATTGTATGTAATGCAGAATGTTCTATTCTTCCTGCTTCTACTGTTACCACAATATCTGAATAAATGTGAAACAAATCTAAATTTTAGTAGTAATTAGATAAATTAGATTCTGAAACCCCTCCCCACATGGAAGATATAAAATGGTGATGAATATAGAAGAGATTGATAAAGAGGGGCACCTGAGTGGCTCACCTGGTTAAGTGTCCAACTCTTGGTTTTGGCTCAGGTCATGACCTGTGTCAGGCTTCATGCTCAGTGGGGAATCCACTTGAGATTCTCTCCCTCTGCCCCTCCCTCTGTTTGTGCACACATGCTCTCTCTCTCAAATAAATAAATAAATCTTAAAAAAAAAAAGAGAGATTGATAAAGAGACTTATTTAGGGGGAATTGCTACTCCACTGACTCTCACCGAATTTTCTTCCTCTGCGCACAGCAGCATGCTATCTTCTCACCCAATGATTCTCAGACTTGTAGTTGATTTTACTCCCCATGGAAATATTTTGGCTTGTCACAACTGAGGGTATGCTACTGGTAGCTACTGGGTATAGACCAGGGATACTGCTAACCATCCTACAATGTACAGGACAGCCTTCAACAACAAAGAGTTATCCAGCTAAAATGGCAATAATTCTGAGTGTAAGAAAGCCCAAGCCTACTTAGGACAATTTGAAAAGCTTTGAAATATAGTTCATGTAGCTGGGAAACAGAGAACTGGTGCCAAATTCATGCCTAAGAAACCTACAGTAATTATAGGTTAGACATGTATCATCAGATGCCTGGGTATTTACCATTCACAATAATATATGCAACTTATTCATTATTGGTGGATATTTAAGTGACTTCCAATTTCTTGCTATTATAAAAAATGGTGTAATGAACATCAATAGATTTTTTTCCCTTCCTCCCTTTCTCCCTTCTGTCTTTTCTTCTTCCTTTCATTTTTCCTTATTTCTTCTCCTTTCCTTCCTTTCTTCCTTCCTTCTTTTAGAAATTAAAAATGAATAAGATTCAGAGAAAAAATTGAAAGGCATTAAGCTATCCCACTATCTTAATACAATTAATAGTCTTTTTTTTAGGGGAGCCTGGGTGGCTCAGTCATTAAGCGTCTGCCTTCAGCTCAGGTCATGATCCCAGGGTCATGGGATTGAGCCCCGCATCGGGCTCCCTGCTCAGTGGGAAGCCTGCTTCTCCCTCTTCCACTCCGCCTGCTTGTGTTCCCTCTCTCGCTGTGTCTCTCTCTGTCAAATAAATAAATAAAATCTTTAAAAAAAAATAGTCTTTTTTTTAAGTCTTCACATCAGAAATCACTATTGTCTACTTTTTCCCTATTCCGTTTGATTCCTTTCAATAGGATCAGATTGCAGAAAAAGCCATCATCACGTTTTTTACCCACTTATAATAATAATAATGTTATAATAATAATGTTATAATAATAGTAGTAACAAATAATTAGAATTTTCACTTATTAATCAAATATTTTGTACTGGGTTGCATAACATTAACATTATATTCATTTTTTTCTAGTATGGAAAACACTCTAAGAAGGGTGCCATTACTACTCCTATTTTACATAGGAAATAACTGAGCACCAGAGGTTATGGTGTCAGTATGCACCTTAGTCCATAGTGACTTACCTACATTTAATTATTTTTACTTTCTTTAATAGACTCTAAGATAGACTCATTTCAGTACAAGCTCAATTCCTAATAGCAGTTATATTTTTATGGCGATTTCTCAAATAATCCTCATCAATCCTATGACAAGGTAAAAAGTATTATCCTAAATTTACAGAAAGCAAATGGAGGCAGCGGAAGTTAAATAATTCATCCAAGGTTACAAAGCCTGTGAATGGCAAAAATGGATTTGATCCTAGGCAGTGTGGCTTGATACTTTAAACTATTGTGATCCAGGGTCTTTCTATAAAAAGAGGTTTAAAATTTAGGCACGATGCCTTGTTTTGCTCTCTCTTTCTTTCCCCTTCTTATAATTCCGAAGATATTTTCTTAAACAATCTTCTAAGAAGAGTCTTTTTTACTCCATCTAAATTTAATTCATTTCCTTATGACTTCAACTCGTAATGATAAACCCAGCCGTGGTTAAAGTCACAGATGGCTCAAAGAGGTGACAATGAGCTCAAATGAGAAGGAAGAGAGAGGAGCTGATTGTTTCCTAAGGAACAATAGTTCTATTTTTTTATGCAAACTCAGTGATTGAAAATTTCAAAAAGGTAAAAAGTAATTAGAATAAACAGCTGGATGAGCAGAATCGGTTTCAATCAAGTGGTCAACATAATTAAAATATTAAAAAGTAAATAATAAAATTTAAAAAAAATTACAAGGGCTTTTAAAAAAGGCTAATGGAGGACACCTGGGTGGCTCAATCATTAAATGTCTGCCTTCTGCTCAGGTCATGATCCCAGGGTTCTAGGATCAAGTCCCACATCAGGCTCCCAGCTCAGCGGGGAACCTTCTTCTCCCTCTGCTCCTGCTTCCCTGCTTGTGATCTCTCGCTCTCTCTCTCTCGCAAAAATAAATAAAATCTTAAAAAAAAAAAAAAGACTAATGGAGCCCTTATTACAAAATAACAGCTTGATTTTGGAGGACATTTAATAATTCATCTGCCAAATAACAACAAGAAAATGCTCTAGAAAGATGGCAGCCCAAATGTGTCTTATGTCTTCTATTGTTTTTAATCTGACTTCCTTTTTTGAATGGAGCATTAGTGGGCAGGTCAGAACACAAAATCTAAGTCTGGGAGTTTTCACAGTATATTCCAGTACATATTATATTCCAGTATATATTATATATATGGAGGTTCCTCAAAAGGTTAAAAATAGAACTACCCTATGATCTAGCAATTGCACTACCAGGTATTTATCCAAAGGATACAAAAATACTGGTTCAAAGGGGCACATGCACCCTGGTGTTTATAGCAGCATTATCAACAATAGCTAAATTATGAAAAGAGCCCAAAAGTCCACTGACTGATGAATGGATAAAGAAGAAGTGGTATATTACTCAGCCATAAAAAAGAATGAAATCTTGCCATTTGCAACAATGTGGATGGAGCTAGAGAGTATTATGCTAAGTGAGATAAGTCAGAGAAAGACAAATACCATACGATTTCATTCATATATGGAATTTAAGAAACAAAACAAATTAACATGGGGGGGAGAGGCAAACCATAAAACAGACTTTTAACTATAGAGAACAAACTGAGGGTTGCTGGAGGGGAGGTAGGTGGGGGGAATGGGTGAAATGGGTGATGGGTATTAAGGAGTATACTTGTGATGAGCACTGGGTGTTACATACGTAAGTCATGAATCACTAAATTCTATATCTGAAACTAATATTACACTGTATGTGAACTAACTGGAATCTAAAAACTTGAAACTAAATATATATATAAATGATATAAATATATATATATATATATATATATCTACCAGGCAAAAAGGAAAGAGTATGTGTACTCTGATTGAGTACTGATCATAACTACAAGATCTGTCCCAATGGAAGGTGAACTGCTTTTGATAAATGTGTCTGGTATATGCTTAAAGCATGCTTTTTTTATCAAAAATATCTAGATCTTGGGGCACTGGGGTGGTTCAGTGGGTTAAGCATCTGACTCTTGATTTCACCTCAGGTCATGATCTCAGGGTCATGCAATCAAGCCCTCCATCAGGTTCCACCTACTTAAGATTTTCTCTCCCTGTCCCCCCCCCCCCCCCCCTACCTGGCTTGCTCTCACATGTGCATGCTTTCTCTCTCTCAAAAATATAAATAAATAAATAAATAAATAGATAGATAGATAGATAGATAGATAGATAGATAAAGTCTAGATCTTAAGAGGGTAAATTGTTTTTATCTAGAGAAGTTTACAAATGTTAACAGTTATACTGTTCTAAAATAATAAGAGGGAAGAGGATTAGGTTGGAAACAATTTAGTGTATAACTAAGTTTAGATTATGTTCCTGAAGGTTAGAGTATTTTTATTGCCTATTTAAGTACACACCATAGGTGGTATCTGAGAGAATTACATATCTCAATCACTTTAAAATGTAATGAGCATTCAACTGGCGAAATGAGTTGAAATCAACTTATTTTGCCTAATATTCTAAGGGCTTAATTTAATTTTCAGCCTATGCTCTTGTGTGAATAATGCCTAGGAACATTCTTTATTTCAAAGCACTCTGACATCAGGTCTTCTTTCCCTTCCAACTGAAAAATCCCCACTGTATTATAAATCAGTTGTACTCAAGAAGCTTGATAATCCTATCAGCATATTACACAAATAATACTGAAAATTCAAATTATATGCTGTCCCTTCTTCATTGGGGGAATTTTTCAGGATTTTAAAATGTATTTTCACTTTATTGTATTTCATTGGTGACTTAATTTTTGTCATTGATATTTTACATGTCAATTTAACATCATGAATATCATGTCAGTGTTGTCCTTTGCAAGGAGGTTAGTTATCATAATCTGTGTTTAGGGAGTCATTTACTTTGTTGCACTTTGACTTCATGTAAAAATAACTATTTTTGATATATGTGTCTGGTATACGCCTAAAGAATGATAATAAACCTGCCAATAGCGTTGCATGGTAACCATGGTTCTTGTCACTAAGAGCCTCTTCTCTTTGATATGTAGCTCCTTGCATCGTTCTTGAATATGAGTTGTTAATGTAGGTGCTTGACATGGGCTTCTATCAGAATGAAAAAAAAATCACTCTCACATTTGTGTCTGTAACATCCTTTGAATCCAGGTCTATACCCTCTCTCTTTTCCTATTATTTTATAATGATGGGAGATGAAACATGTTTGACTCTGAAAAGAAATTTTCCTTTATTTTGAAAAAGTTATACTGTTCTAGATTTTTTTTTTTTTTGTTCCAAAAATGGGTAAAGAGGTATTCTAGCAGCTGTGGCAATTTAGCTCAAATGGATCGTTTATATTGGTAAACATATGTACCATAAGCTATAAAGGCAGCAGGTTGTGAACCCACTAAATGGTGAAATTCTGCTACAGTGTTTGCTAAAACTTCGGAGACAGTAATTCTTTGAGCTGAGCTTTGATGGATGAACTGACATTTCCAGGTAAGGGAGAGAGCACAGTATAATGTATTATAGCCATAATGATAATGCCATGTCATCAAGACAACAGTTACCAGGTTTGGTACCTTTTAAGATGAAACTTAATGTTTTGCCAATTATTTCCATGCTAGAATGGAAGGAAAATTTCATCTTAGATTTTTTATGCTAATCTGTGGCTCCAGTTATGTTAGGAAATAGATATCCATTGCTTTGGGAGAGAGCCTTTATAAAGACTTAACTCCTTGGTATACAAAGCTAGAAACAAGGAAAAAGTATGAATTGATTTATACAGCATCCTAGGAACTTTCTTAAAAAAATGAATTAAAGGCCCAATCATTTCAAAGTGACTCCAACCTCACTGATAGACTCAGATGGTTCCAGTTGTGTTATATTAATAGAAAGGGCCACTACTTATCCCAAATAGAAACTCACAAAGGGAGGAATCAGGGCTAATGACTGTGGCTCAACACCAAATTAAACATTAGAAGAATGCTAACTCTGGGCTACTTTGTGTCCCATACTAGAATCTCCAACCTGAAACACACTGCCTTCGTGGTCTTATTTGGGGCACAGTCATTGGGAATGAAGTGCAAATCAAAAGAATTCTAAACTTGGGAACCCAAGCATGCTAATGAGAACTGTGTAGTACACAATTCAGAAGTGATCAAGAACATAAAGACATATCCTGATGTGTGTGAATAACACAAGAGTTATAACAAGAAATCAAGGGCCCTTTTGGTACAAAAGACTCCTTGATCTCCCCCCCCACCTCCCTCCGCCACCTCTCTCTTTCTCTCTCTCTATCTGTAGCTCTCCCAACATTTACAGCTCTGACTGAGGATTCAATAAGGTAGCCCTGAGGATTCACATACTATGGCAAGGTGAAAGAGAGCAACAGTTGAAGCACAAATCTTGAACTACCTGTTAATAAATTCACGGAATATTTGAGTACTGAAGTTTTAAAATAGGAAATAAAATACTGTGTATTTATTTAATTAATCAGTATTTAATACTGATGAAGAGTACTTATATTCAGAGTTTTTTTAAAGCAAAGAAGATAACATTTGGGAAAAATATCAATACCTAAAAAGATTATATATGTTAAAGTTACTTAAAAAATTAAGTTGTAATTATTTAAGAAACTGTTTTATATATAATACATCTTTCTTCACAATGCCAGATAAATAGTTTTATAGTATCCCACCAAAATAAAAATTCTGAAGCACTACCATATTTAAACTCCTTTAGCAAGGTTCATGTGTCACTTTCAGTAGGAAAGAAATTGATCCAACTTCCTGATACAGCACTAGTACTTAGTCTAGGTTCAAACCATAATCTCTTCACCTTACACATTTATTTTCATAGTGTTCTTAATCTTGTGGTCTTCCTATTAATGCTCTATTAAAAATCAGAAGCTATTGTGTTTGACTGATGTTTCAACCAAATAGTAGAATTATTAGAGAAAGTTGAAAATATCGACCATGTGTTCTAATGTGTAAATAAAATAGCCCATTTTTTTTAAGTAAAAGAAAAGAAACATCTTTCAGAAAGGATAGCAAATATGGGGCCCCATGCTCCCAGTTGCTCTTCTTGAACAAATGGTAGCTACTCTTAGATGACCACATTATCTTTCCTGATGTGCTTCAGATTTATTTTGAAATAAATAATTCAATGCTCCAGGCAGCCACTATACACAAATCACAGCTGGAATTATAGATAAAAATAACTGCTTATCCCTAGATTAGGCAGATGATAGTGGCTGTGTATGGGGTTATTGGACAATATTTTTTTATTATAAACATATTATATGTTTCTTGCAGTAGCATTAGAAAACAGAAACTTAGGGGCGCCTGGGTGTCTCAGTTAAGCTTCTGCCTTTGGCTCAGGTCATGATCTCAGGGTCCTGAGATCAAGTCCTGCACTGGGCTCCCTGCTCCCTCTGTGTGCTCTCTCTCTCTCTCAAATAAATAAAATCTTTATTTGAGATAGAGTGAGAAAGAGAGCCTGAGCAGGGTGCAGAGGGAGAGGGAGAAGCAGACTCCCCACTGAGCAGGGAGCCGGAGGCTGAGGCGGGGCTCCATCCCAGGATACTGAGATCATGATCTGAGCTGAAAGCAGATGCTTAACCAACTGAGCCACCCAGGCACCACAATAAAATCTTAAAAAAAAAATTATATTAAATAACAGATAATCGAAGCATCCAGATTTAAGAACTGTTAATATATTAGCATTAGCTAAACTTTTACATTTTTAGAATTTTTTTTGTGTATGTTAAATATGTATATGTTTTATAAAATTGAGACAGTGTTGGAATTCATAATGCCTGGCTAGATAAGAATTAATAAACACATGTCTCCCTGGATGAGACTAGTTGAAAAACAAAGAAAGAGTGTCCGGAAAACTGGGACTCCTTTAAAGTTTCTGGGCTGAAAACAGCCGGATCCTTTTTGTGGCTCAATACACTCATCCACGGAGTAAATGCTTAGGAGAAACATTTATCTTTGGTGGTCACTCACTCCATGTATTCCCTGCCTGCACAATCATCAGGAGCATAGTTTGTTCTAATCACATGATACTCCCTATGTCACTGTCTTGATTATTAAGGCTTCTCACTTTTTTGTTTTTATTATTCCCTTGTTGTATTGATAACATTCACAATAAAAGTGGAGGCAGATTTTGGCCCAGGGCCTTTGCCACAAGAGAGCATTGGGTACCCACGCCTTCTCTTTTCTCCTATTTAGGTGTCTGGAGTAATCTTTTCATTAGCCACCTTAGGGTCTGCTAGCCAAACCCGACAAGAGAGTGCTTTTTGACCTATCATCTTCCTTTCTCCAGTTAAAAAAAAAAAGCAATTTTCCAAATATTTCTCAACAAATGTTTTTCAAAATCATCATCTGTGATGGTGCATAAAGATAAGAGAATTCCACCACTCTCTCACACTTCTACGTTATGTTTTTAATTCTTCCCTCAATAAAAATGACATATTCCTTATAAATAAATGTATATTTCATTTTAGCAAAATTTGGTGGGTAAGGTGAGACCGAATGTTATTATGCGTTTGTAAATTTGCTCTGGCAAATGCTCTGACAGATGTTTCAGAATGTGGTGAGGTAATGATGCAGACCCACAGAGATTAAAAAAAAGAGTAGGACAAATCTAAGTTGGCAGATAGCACAATGTGCACAGATTACACTTGTGAAAGGCAGGACCAAAAGCCTCAGACCTAGCTTTCCTTCCCCAGAAAAGCCAATGTGCAAAACAGTTCTCCTATCACTTCAAACTCTGGTTTCTCGGTGTGGAGTCCCAGGCACAGCACATAAAATCTATGTCAGGGCATCAATCTAGGACACCTATATTAGAAATATTCATTCCTGGGCGCCTGGGTGGCTCAGTTGGTTAAGCGACTGCCTTCGGCTCAGGTCATGATCCTGGAGTCCCTGGATCGAGTCCCGCATCGGGCTTCCTGCTCGGCAGGGAGTCTGCTTCTCCCTCTGACCCTCCCCTCTCTCATGTGCTCTCTCTCATTCTCTCTCAAATAAATAAATAAAATCTTAAAAAAAAAAAAAGAAATATCCATTCCTTTCCTTATGAAGAAGTGTAAGTTTTCTGTGGTATTTATAAATTGCCCATTTTTTTTCCTTTTCCCTCTTTCTGACTCTGTTCTATTCTCTTTAGTCATTTACAAGAACAAAGAAAGAAGAGTAGAAGAAAATATTGATTTGCTTTGGGCTAGACACTAGGAAAGATAGAATGTGATTTTTAAAAATAGATTATAAAGATCAAAACAGAATGCAGTAAAGTGAGTTTCTGAGTGTAGGAATGGGAATTGTTTTAGAGATGATTTTATGAGCACTGAATAGACCTTACAAAACCGTTGACCAAAATACAACTTTAATTCATGGAATAAACATTTCAAATAGCTTAATTAATCATCGATACAATAAATATTCGAGATGTTAAATTTACTTACATGTTTCTGATAATTTGGTAAAGCAGGAGCTCTTTGCCATGAATTGTCTGGTATCCTTCCAAATACACAAAAACGTAAGGTGGAAGAGTCTGTAACTGAGCAACTCTAGGGATACGCATTTCCTTTAGTAAAGGATTTTGTGTTTTCATCTTCCTTTGATCAGGACAATGTTTCATGATTTGGAAGAAGATGTTAGTAAATGCCTTATGGAGTTATGGGAACTACTTTTAACCGGAAAGAGTAAGAACCTACGCTCCTTAGATGAACCTTAGCAAAATGATACTCTTCTGTATTATGCCACTTCTCATGAGTGCTGGTTTACAATGTTTTGATTATAAGCCATTGAAGCATATGCATCAACATGTAGAAAACACTGCATAATTCCATTAATGATCTGTTTGTGCAATTAAAAGCATAACAAATTAAACACATTTTTCTCTGGCCTAAATTCAATGCTGTTTTCAAAATAAGAGTTTCAGACCAAAAATACAATCATATGTTTAAGATTTGATTATAGATTCATAATGATTTTAAAATGTGGAACAATAACCCAGGGTGGTACAAGGAGCAATCAATTAAGACACAGTAAGAAAATATTAGTGATTCTCTTTATTTTTTAAGTCATCTATAATAGTCTGCTCATGCTACCATGACAAAATACCATAAACTGGGTGGCTTAAACAACAGAAATTTATTTTTCACAGTTTTGGAGGCTGCAAAGCACAAGATCAAGGTGACAGGCAATGTGGTTTCCAGTGAGAACTCTTTTCTTGGCTTGTAGTCAGCTGCCCACTTGCTATATCCTCACATAGTAATACATGACAGAGAGACAGAGTGTGAGAGAGCAAGAGAGCAAGTCTTCTGGAGTCTGTTCTTATAAGGGTACTAATCCTATCAGATCAGGGCCCCTTAAGACCTGATTTGACCTCAATGAATTCCTTAGAGAGCTATCTTCAAATGCAGTCACATTAGGGATTAGTTCTTCATTATATGAATTTTAGGGAACACAAACATTTAGTCCATAACATTATCTATTCTGTATTGTATTTTATGGCATGCTTCATGATGTTTTATTTATTTTTTTATTTTTATTTTTTAAAGATTTTATTTCTTTATTTGACAGAGAGAGAGAGATAGCAAGAGCAGGAACACAAGCAAGGGGAGTGGGAGAGGGAGAAGCAGGCTTCCCGCCGAGCAGGGAGCCCGATGTGGGGCTCGATCCCAGGACCCTGGGATCATGACCTGAGCCGAAGGCAGACGCTTGACTGAGCCACCCAGGCGCCCCGATTCATGATGTTTTAATATACTAGCACTATAGTATGTTTCTACACCATACATACACACACATAAACATATAGATACACACAAAAGTGTACACACACATAGGTATGCATGTATATCTCATTAAAAAAAAAAAAAAAAAACTAACAGAAGCCTGTCCACAAGCATCAAAGTTTGGAGACTGCTGATCTAGGGCATATTTTAATGCCAGTGGTGAGCAAATTACTATGTCTCAAGATAGCATAGTCTATTTTTAGATACCTCTTTTTGAAGTTTTCTAGTATTTTCAGTTAAAATGTACCCCCCAATAATGATCATTCATTGGTTTCACTTCTACTACTTCACATCAAATAAAACAAATCCATCCGTTCTTCCTGTCAGAACCAGTTATTTGTATAAGTTATTACACTTAATACAATGCATTTAAATATCTACTTATTGAGTCTCTCTTATGCCACCAAATGCTGGGGATATCATCTCCTCCCCTAGGAAGTATATAGAGTATTTTAAAGATATTCATTTATAGGGATTATTTTATTGAAATAAGGTAAGATCAAGGAAGAGGATGTAACTATGTGAGGTGACCGATGTTAACTAAATTTATTACGGTAATCATTTTGCACATATACATATTTAAAATACAACATTGTACACTTTAAACTCATGCAATGTTATGTCAGTTAATAAATGGATAAATAAAATAAATGTCAATAAAATGGTAAAAAAATATCAAGAAGGAGATGGGCCAAAACAGTGCCCTAAGGAAAAGCACCTAATGTGAAGAAAGGGTGGTGATTAACAGAAGCATTCCTGCAAATATAAGTTTTACAAAATAAGCCCTTCAAGAGGCCAGGGCAGGAAGGACAGCCTTCCAGGAAAAGAGTGAAGCTGAGTCCTAAAGGTCCCAAAATGAAAGAGAATAAGGCATATTTTGGGAAGTACCAACAATTCCATAAACCTCAAGCAGAGCAGGTGGTTAATGTTGAAATCTAAGCTGGAACTAGATTTTAAAAACCCCAAAAAACAAAACAAAACAAAACAAAATCTCCCTGACAGTAATGACAAATGTTGGGATTTCATATGCATGGTAATAAATAACAGTTAAAGGACTTTAAGCCAGGGAATGATATACTTAGTGTTTTAAGAAGTTCTCTCTAGTTGCATAGTGGGGAAAAATGACTGCATATTCACAGGCCAAAAAGGAGGTGAGAATCTATGCTACCCAAAATATCTACAAAGGCTAGAACTCATTTGATAATGGCATGGCATTGCAAGAGCTGTTAACCTCATCTCTAGACTTTTTGTGTGTGTGAGGGAATCTGGGCAAATTTATTCACTTGTAAGATCTTAAGGCAAGGAAGTGAAAGTTAGTCAATAAGTTTTGGGGATATGGAAATATTTACTTACAGGTATTCCAAAAGACACAGTGGTAAAATGCCTTGGAGAAATAAAATCAAGAGAAAGGTGTCCAGAGTAGTACAAGGATAAAGTATGAGGGAACTCATAAAGAAAACTGATAATTAGGTGGACTAATGTTTTGCAAGGTAACCAAGTTAGAGAGGGATATAAGCTATGTTTGTAAAACCTGGCCTCAAAATCACCATTCCCTTTCTTTCTGGAAGGAGTCAGTGGTGACCTAAACTGATTATTATTCTGAGAATGTCCTGTCCTAGTTGACCAAACTAGTTGTATGTCAAAAACAGCAGCAGGAACACCTGGGTGGCTCAGTTGGTTAAGTGTCTGACTCCTGATCTCAGCTCAGGTCTTGACCTCAGGGTTGTGAGTTTGAGCCCTGTATTGGGCTCCATGCTGGCCACGGAGCTACTTAAAAACAATTAACAACAACAAAACAAACAAAATATAAAACAGTAGCAGTATCACACATTGTCAATGTGTCAGGCCTTTCTGGAAGTAGTCTTCTATGATTCAGGCCAAAAAGCTCCAATTCCTAACTCTTCTTGTAATAAATGGCTTAATGTCTTCATAAACTTGGTTAGTCTTCACAGAAGATATTCTAGTTTGCCTATGATGACAGAGCAGTTTATAAAATCTAATTTTTAATTTGTGCCATGTTTGTTCCAAAAAATGATTTAAAATAGCTAAAATAGGTGATATTATAATATGTTGGTGGGGGAAAATGAGACAATAGGACAAAAAGTGTAAATAACAAAATATGAGACAATAGTAAGATTAAATATATAAAGTATATATCATAAGGTCTTCAGTATTTACCAAAACGAGGCTACAGATCTGGTTATACTGTTTTCTACAACATGTAGTGTGTGTGTGTGTGTGTGTGTGTGCGTGCACACGTATTCATAAAGGTATTCATGTGTATCTGATCCTGATTTACAAAAAGAGAATACTCAGAGAGCCACAAGGCTCTAGTTTTTTGTGATTCAGTGAGAGTTACCTGGGAATGTTTAAAGGCTTTAATGTCATGGCCTTCTGTGATGAATCTATCTTCTGTGATTTCTGTTCACAAAAAGTTTGCTGAAAGGCAGCCCAAGTGAATGATATATTAAGGTTATCAAAGATCATAGCAATCCAAAATCCATTTCTGAGCACCTAAACCTGTGAAGTTTATGGAGATTCAAGGGCCCCCCCAGCTCTTGAATGTTCTTCTCTGCAGCTAATCATACTAAGCTATATTTTTAAAATGACACTGCTGACTTCTCACCCTGTCCAAGTCAATTAGATTAAAACAGTTCTGACATTGCAAATGGAATAGCTAATCTCATAGGTGATCTGATCTAAAGTCATCATTCCTGGCTGACTTCAATCAAGGCTACTAGTACTGCTAAAGTAAGAAACCACCTTGGGCAACTCAGATCATTCAATGAGACTAAATTAGAGCCATAATGAGCTAAAGTAAACAAATAACAGAAGTTGATTTAAAAAATCATAAAGCAGGAAGAAAAGACCAACATTGCTATGATTTCTCCTCATGACATAGCTTGACAGTGAAGACAAAAAGAAATAAATATACAATTTCAAATACCACATAAAAGAAAGCAAATTTGTTTTTGAGTCTATGTCTAAAAGTTTAATACCACAGAATTCCTCAATGACTATAGGTTTTATCTTACATACTATAAAAAGGCTGACTCACCAGGGCACAGAGGTGTGTAATAGATGCTTCTTTACTCACCTTGATATGTACTTTAAGGAATGTACTTCCTATAGGAATGTACTTGGTATGTTCTTACTAAAAGAATCCACACTTTATAGGATAAAGGCAATAATGATGTTTCTGATGTTTGTGGGAAATAACTTTGAAAAAGAAGCATTTTGCATTTAGATTTTGGGAACAAGCATCAATGTTAGCCATTAGAAAAATTATTTATTTATTTTAAAATTGCAACCTTTACCTCTTTTTCTTTGGACACTTCCTGTCCTAATTCTCCAGTTTTCCTACTTTTTTTTTTTTTAAAGATTTTTTTATTTTTATTTATTTGAGAGAGAGAGAGCACATGAGAAGGGGGAGGGTCAGAGGGAGAAGCAGGCTCCCCGCCGAGCAGGGAGCCCGATGCGGGACTCGATCCCGGGACTCCAGGATCATGACCTGAGCCAAAGGCAGTCGCTTAACCGACTGAGCCACCCAGGCGCCCCAAGTTTTCCTACTTTTTACTTATGCCCATCAGTTCTGCTCTTATTGTTCTTTGGTAGAAAAGAAGTATGCGATTCTTAAATATTTTTCAAATATTAACTCATTTAAAATTTACAGCAGCCCTGTGGAGTAAGTCTTACTATTGTCCTCATATTACATATGAGGAAATTATTGTATACAAGGATTAAATAATTTTCTTAGTTTTTAAGTAATTTTCCCTATGTTTGTATAATGCCCAAGTTCCTCCATGTAGCATTTCAGTTCACTATAGCTTCAAAAATGGCACTTTTCAAAAAACATGTTATACTGTCTATGTAAAGAGGTCAAAAAATATATATATGTATAGTAATATAAAGTAATTATTTTTCAAATTATAAATATGTATCAGCTAATTTAAATAATCTCTGTGACAAGCAAATCCTTAAGCAAATGTAGAAATAAATAAGCATGTATATAAAGTTAATTTAAATAAACATGCTCATTGTAGAGGATTTAGAAAACTTACAAATATTTATTTATTTATTTTTAAAGATTTTATTTATTTGACAGAGAGATAGAACACAAGCAGGGGGAGCAGCAGGGAGAGAAGAGAGGGAGAAGCAGGCTGCCCGGTGAGCAGAGAGCCCTATGGACATGGGGCTGAATCCTAGGACCCTGAGATCATAACCTGAGCCGAAAGCAGGCACTTAACTGACTGAGCCTCCCAGGTGCCCTGAAAACGTACAAATATTCAAAGCAAAAAGTTAAAAATTACAAGCAGTTTCAACAATCGTAGAAGCCACTTCTGACATTTTGGTGAATTTCTTTCCAACCATTTACACATGCACATGTAAGTATTTATTTTCATTTACTTATTATGTCAATTATGACATTCTGATAATATTAATTCCACGTTGCCATTCATATTTTGCCATTCTACATTTGCCCAAACTTTCAAAAAGCCATTCTCTCTGTAAGTTCTACTGTAAGATAAAATTGTTTCCTCCACGTAGTGTTACAATTGGCAGTGACCCACAGATATTTCTGTTTTCAGTCACTGCCTTAAGGGAGACATCTGTTGAGCCCTCTCCCCCACAAATAGCCAAGTTTTAGAAAAAGGTATTATATCTTAGTCATCTTTGAATCCCACATAGTACCAAAAAACAATGCCTTCTATGCTGTTGGCCCTCAGCCAGTATAGACTGAATCAAACTCAGAGTATAATGAAAACCGAAGACGTGTAGATCTTAACATCCTTAAAACTTTAACATTTGACCAGCCACAACTGTAAGAGTTTGGAATAGCTACAGTGGCAAAATGTATCTAGAATCAACTAGAACAGAATGATTTTTGTATAGTGCTAGTCTTGGTCAGTGGAACGTCTTTGGGAATATTAACATCATCTGCCAGTCTAGTGCATTTTTTGTTATTATCTGTGTTCGTTGATATTTACAGAGTATTCCTGGGTGAATCCTTAAGCTTCTGAGAATAAAATCCATTTTTATTGCTCTTATGCCTCACTGAAAGAAATATATTTGAATTATTTCTGAGTATTTAATAACTTAATGGGTTTATGGGATATTGGATCATGCCATTATCTATTTTGTATGTCTTTAGGTTTTAAAAGGGTCTTCCCCTTGCATTCTCTGGAACTTGTAGAGCAGTTAGCTGATTTAATTTGTGGACATTTTAAAATCAAAAATGCCATGCCTTCTACCTCACGTTACCTGAGGGAACATTTCATACTACTATTTCTCTATATGTGCATTATAAAGTAAATTTCTCAAGTGGTGTCTATTAAACATTATAGTGGGGGTCTGGCATGCCTGGCACTCAGTGTACAGGAGGATAAGGTAATAACCTAATCCAGTTTATTACTGGTATGTACCTAAACTTTCCCTCCACTAAAATCAGCATGAGAAAAGGAAGAATGAAATTTATGTTTGTTTGTTTTTTTCTTTCCTGTTTTCAGGTAGTTTATCTCATATTTTTAATATGTTAGGGGGAAAAATGTAGCAGAACTCTTCAATATAGACCCAGAAAACACATAAATGCTTTTATAAAGTTTTTTTTTGAGTAATTCTTAGAAAACTAGTCTAAATGTAATTTTATGTTAAATATTAAAAATTATAAGAACTATATTATATTTTTAATCATTTACTGTATTATTGCTAACCACCATTTTCATAAGTTTCACTTTTGAGAGAGAATGCTTGATAATTAATATAAAATTTAACTTAGTTATTTAATATAGAAAGTATTTCCTAGTTTTGTTACTCTATGAAATAAACATTAAAGCATATTTTGGTATAAACTTCTACATGTTTTCAAGTATCATTTAAAATATTTTTTAAACTGTAAGAAATTTCACCTTTTTCTACAATAGAATAACACACAATTATTTGGACATCATAATTTGAGTCTATTAAGTAATTTTAAAACTAATCTTTCTAGAGATTACATATTTAACTGGAGAAAGACACAATCAGATAATTTTATTTTGTCTTTTGAGTTTGAGCAAAATTTTTAGCCACTCTGTAACAAGGGAATAATAGTAAATGAATAAAACAGTGGGCTAGATTTTGTTAGCTCTTTAGTTCTCTTCTAGATGTGAAAAGGATAATTATAAATTGGTGAATGAGAAAAGATTTGCAGAAATTTCAATACTCTTGTTTTATAGTACTCTGTCAATTCTAAAGACCAACATTTATATCATTGTTAGTTGAACATTTGAAAAGGTTTATTATCAAAGGGTTTTTTTCTCAAATTAGTGTAGCTAATGCAAAGCAATAAAATACTACCCAATATACAACCTTCAATTATATATCATCACACATCTGCCCATCTAACTACTGTAAAAGGTTCCCATGGTCCCCTTCAGATACAGAGTTCCTCAGTAGTTGGATGTAATTTATGAAGAAAAAGACAAAAAGCCTTTTAAATTTTACTTCATGATCTAGAGCTGGAGATGAGAGAGAAATATAGAGGTTCCACAACTCTTAAGAAGCTATAAACCACTGTGCCTGTTTTAGCATTTATCAATTTTTAACCACTGCTACAAGGCTTCCAGCAATCAATTATTCCCTGGCTCAATGAGGGGCTCAAAGCTATATCAAATAAATCAGAAATCAACTTTATTCATACAGTCTCTTTCCATTTTCCTTTTCTCAAATTAATTGAAAAAGTTGAGGGAAAGATTTATTTTAATTTTTATGGGTTTTTTTTATTTTTTTGCTTTTGCTTTGTGTAAAACTGATTTGTAATTGATGGGAGCCTTATTTATTTCAGTTAAGCCACCATCTTTCTCCATCTCATTTCTGTTTTGAGTGCTGTTAGATAATGAGAAGAGGAATACTTGGTAGAAGCACTGTTTAGCATTTTCCCTTCCACCACAGCCACTGGAACCAAGAGATCACAAATTTCTCCTTATTTTTCATTCTCTTATATTTTTACTCCATTTTAGGTTTTTTCTCACTTTCCATTCATAGATGTTTGTTCTCCAATTTACAATGTTTCCACACAATTCAATCACCACAACACTACGCTATTTCAGAAAAACTTTAGCTTGGTCAGGGAAGTAAGGGATATAGGTTAGGGTGATAGGCTGAAAATGATGTTGAGAAATTATTTAAAGATAAAATAAATAGGGGTGCCTGGGTGTCTCAGTTGGTTAAGTGACTGCCTTTGGCTTAGGTCATGATCCCAGGGTCCTGGGATCAAGCCCCACATCTGACTCCCTGCTCAGTGGGGAGCCTGCTTCTCCCTCTCCCTCTGCCTGCCACTCCCCCTGCTTGTGCTCTCTCTGACAAATGAATAAATAAAATCTTTTAAAATAATAAATAAATAAATATCCTGATACCGTTTTTAATAAGGATTAATTTTGAGAATGTGTAAATATTGCATTAAACATTTTGAACATACAGCTATTATAGATGTGGGCTCTATGTTAAACACAGTTGGATTATAAAGTTTTGATTTCTATGCATATTATATTGATATAAGTATAATTAATATGTTTTTCAAAAGAATGATTCCTTCAAAAAGTTATTAGTGGAAACTTAATGTGTATAAAAATTTAAAAAAATCATTTAGGCAGTTGAGGATTCCAGGTAAAAAGGAAAACCATGAAAAGAAAATCTACGGGGGAAGATGGAATAGGTATTCATCTAACTAACTTTGTAAATGAATGAAATCCATAAGAGGAAAACACAAAAGAAACTACATAGCACTGTACTCAAGTTAATAAAGTTGTTTTCCACTTGGGTAAAGGATAATAATTCTGATACTATTATAGATGTATATTGGAATTTAACAATTAAGTAAATGGATGGTGGATGTTCAAACCCAAGTTTCTCACTATTGGAGCTGGAGATGACAGGTAAGTGAGGCAGAAGGCTAGAATGATCTTGTAATAACAAATAACCACAAGTAACTTTGGAGACATCATTATAAATTTGTTTTTTCTATTATATATACAAACTGTTAAAGAATGGTGACACACAGAATATATACATAACCCATACATATATATATATGTATATATATATATATATATATATGAGCAAAATTTTTTTTGTGTGTTGTTTATTTCACACATGTATTTTTTTGTGTTGTTAACTAGAGGGCCAAAAGAAACAGTATCACAATAGCTATGAGCATACCTAACTGATAACATTCTTCTGATAACATTCTTCAATACAAAATGCTAAGGCTCCTTAGACAACTGTCTGGTTCTAGGACTAGGGCAGGAAATATACAAGGTTAACATGGAGCAACTTGTAATTTTGTAATTTCAGAAAGTAAGAATGTATTCAAAAAGAAAAAAAAATAATGAAGTATGTCAGTGGAGCACAGAAATCAGTAAGAGAGCTCCCTATGACAAAAGCTGGAACAATTTAAGCAACAAAATAAATTCTTATTGGTTTATAACCCAAAGTATAAAATAAATATCCATGAGTCAATACTGATACAAATAAATGACTGAATAAATTAATAAATGGTATAGAAAAGTTTCCCACATAAAATTCCAAATTATTTATGTATATATACCCTGCCCTCAAGGAGGGAGAAAATAACTCCCCACTCCCGAGATGTGTGTGGGCTGTACTTAGTGACTTCCTTCTATTAGCACCACGCTCTAACCAACTGAGCTAACCGGTCAACTCTTAGTGACTTCCTTCTAAAGAATACAGTATTGGAAGAGGAAAATTAAAGAATAACTTTACAGTGCAGACCAGTTGACTACATTATACTCTTTTCTACTTCCTGGTTTCATAGCTTCAGCTCATGTTTTAGCCTCTTTAGTAAGAGGATTTGAATGAGTTCTTTTTCCATAAGCAGTGAATTCGAGTCAGTCAAAGCCCTGCCTTGTCCTGGATAGGTGATTTGGAATAAAGTCTTAAAAAAAAAAAAAAAAAAGAGAGAGCGAGAAGAGAAGAAAACAAAAGAAAAGAAAGTTTCAAGTTTATTCTTTTAAATGGACTGCTTTATCTGTTTGGCATAAACACTTTTTGACACATAAGTTAATGAAAAAGGTGAATTATGATTATATAATATTATCATTGTTATATGACATGGTGACTTCACTGTAAGATGACTAGGCTCAGTACTTAGTGTCATAAATGGAAGTACAGAATGTCTTCTTTAAGTTATTAAGATTAATATTTATGTAGTTATCATGTTCATTTTGCAGTAATTTTTGTACTGTACTTGTTGAGTAAATCAAAACTTCCTTCCAGGCCAGAAATTATTTATCTGTGCCTAATGTTCATAATAGATGCTTATTTTTATAATCTATAACAAGAAACAGAATGCACATAAGGATAATTTTTACACAAAAGTGAGATTCTGACAATGTCATTGATCAGTAAAATTACTTAATACAAGTTATTTAAATAATACTAATCAATGTAACATCCCGGAGATTTTATCAATTAAGCAAAAGGTTAGCATACAGACTTAAGTTATACTGTAGAAAACTTATTTTAAATGTTGAAAGGAAGTACGAGAAAATCTTAACATTACAGATAAAAAAATATATCCAAAGTAGCTCTAGTAAACTAAAGCCAAATTAAAAGTCATATGATATCCAGTTATATATTTGATATATTGTATAACTTTTCTAAACTAATATTTTAAGTGATGCAATTGTGAAGATAGTCTAAAGGTTAAAGAATTTTAATAATGGAAATGGATCCACTCTTCATATTATTTACTTTTCCATTAAAATGAGACTAAAGTACATTTGTCACAACTTTATAAACAGAATCAGAAATGGGCAACTGGCATGGGGCAATTCCTAAAAATGTTAATATGATATGTCTAATAGAACTTTTACAGAAAGTACTTCAATCTCCGTATTGTCACTGAAAGACCTAGCCTTTGGCCATGATTATATTGTCACTCAGTTGTTACCAATGAGAAATTTTTAGACACTTTGAAATATTCATATATACTTACGAGCTTAACAAATTTTATTTAATGTTATGAGGGTGAAGTTTACTTGAACTTCTAATACAAAATACCTCCCTGAGATATGGACAAGCAATACACAAAGACTATAACAAATCACCAGCACTTAAATTTAGTAAACTCACATAAATTTAATAATTAGATGAGGTGCTAGTGGTTTTTTAAGTATTGAACTATTACTACTATCTTGACAAGAAGAGAGAAGAGTCATATATTTGTGTTCTATAGGGTCCCAATCTCTACCTTTACTCTGTTTATTCTGTACATACTTTCCAGGACTATTCTATCTCCATGGGTTCTAAAACTCCCAAGTACTTATGTTTAATGCTTGTATCTGTCCAATATTCAGACTTTTCTGACTTTTGGATATATTCATCTTATTTTCTCACTCAAAGCACATTAAAATCAATTTGGACAAACTCAAACAAATGGTTTACTATTGTCTTACATCAACACTACTTCACTTACTCTTTAATCATTATTGAAATTAAGTGCTTTGGAGAAGTTGATGATGTCAGGTTTGGGCCAGGGAAAATATAATTTGAACTTACCACTGTTCCAGAAAATTGAGAAGTACCGATGGGCACTTTTCACAAGGACACAAGAGAATGCTGCTTTTAGGTACCACTAAGTATCTTGGGGCTTATCAGTGTTTCTGTAGGAAAATACTCAAAAAATAATCCATAGAGATTATTTTTGAAACTTTTAGAGAGCGGATGAAGCAAACAATATCTAAAGAAGTAAGACTACAAGGACTGAAAGGCCTCCGAAAATGAGATTACTCCTGAAGTCACTTTTACCTTGAGGATATTTGTTGGTTATGGTGAGAAGCAATCATGTGAGAATTCTTACACCAATGACATCCATAGCTAGAGAACGGAGAAACCAAAAGGTTGTTTGTCATAGACTTGGATATTGTCAATAATTTAGCTGAAATTTCTTTCAGGAGAACAGCCAAATTCTAGGTTAGTGCAGGAGAGGAGACGAAAAACCTAAGTGAGAGACTACTAGGACATAGTGTTTTAAACAATATTCCGAGTAAAATATTAGACTTGAGATCTGCCAAAAACATACAATGAAAATACTAGGTTCTTAGTTGAAAACCCTGGGGGAGAAGAAGGTAAAATAGAGATGGTCCCGTCAAGATGGCAGTCAACTAACTGTAAGCTAGCCCCAACTTTGATTAAAGCAATGTGATCAGGCACTGTTCTATCTGCCAAATACAGGAAATGAGGAACTTCACAGGGATTATAGTATCATCAGGAGTCCCTACAATGTATATGCACAGTATCCACTACTCAATAAAACATTTGAAAGGTTCACCAAGAAAACAATAAAGATTCAAAAGAATGATAATTTAAAAAAGAAAAGAGAAACTGATCTACAGGCAATTTTTAGACTTTGAAGTTAGTTGACAAGTACTGTAAAACAACTGTCAAAAATACAAAAAAGTATTTTTTAAAATGTTGGACAAAATAGTTAGAATGACAATAAATCAATAAATCTAATCTATAAAAGTCAAATGGACAATTGATAAATGATAAATATGTGAAATTTCAAACTCATTATAAAGGAATAATAAGAAGAATATAAGAAAGACAAGATTTGTAAGGCCAGCATTACTCTGATATCAAAACTTGGGCAAAGAAATTATAAGAAAAGACAAAGAACCAAAATATCCTTTATTAGTATTATATTTAGTACATCAAAAAGAAGTGGAATTTTGTCTAAAGAATAAAGGTTGGGATAACATTAAAAAATCAATATAATCTGCAATATTAATAGAATAAAAAATCATAAGATCCTATCAATAGATGTACAAAATGTAACAACAAATCTAACATTCATTTCTGTTAAAACTCTCAACAAATTAGAAATAGAAGGATAGTTGCTAAAATCATAAAGGGCATCTAAAAAGAACTTAGAGCTTACATCAGACTTAATGGTGAATGACTAAATAATTTTCCCCTAAGGTCAGGGACTCTATTCCATATACTAACAACAAACATTTCAAAATTAACAAAAAATACAATATTCAGTAGTATCCTTAAATATAAACTATAGATAAAGCTGTAAAAAGATGGATATGAAAAAATATAAAACATTGCAATGAGAAATTAAAAACCTAAAAAGTGAGACATATCTGTTAAAGAATCAGAAGATACAATATTTTAAGATGGCAGGAGTACTCAAATTAATCAAGACAATGCAATCTAAATTTGAACTAAAAGACAAACATAAATGTAAACTAAAAGCAAAAAAGACACCCATCAGAATAGCTGGGGGGAAAAGAAAATACAACTCTTGGTGACAAAATACACCAGTCAAAACTCTCAAATTCTGTTGGAAACACTCTGAAAAATGTTGGGTATCTACTAAAACAGAACATGGGTGTAACATACGGCCCATCATTTTCATTCATAGGTATTTACCCAACAGAAATGCATTTAGTTCTTCTAAAAAAGGGGATTTAATAAAATGTTCATAACAACACTATAATACTCCAATGGAAATACTTCACTGTCCATCAGTAATATAATGGATTGTTTTAAATTCTTATAATAGAATACAATATAGCAATAAAAATGAATTATCTACTTCATGCAACATTATTAATCTCACAAATATGATGTTGAATGATCAAAAACAGACATAAGAATACATTTTGTACAATTGTATTTAAATTTTTAAAAGTGGTGAAAGCAAATGTATGATGTTCAAAGTGAGGAAAATGGTTACCCTGTGGGAGAATATTGATAAGCAGAGGATATGAGGGGGCTTCTGGGGTTCAGATAATGTTCTTTTTTAAAATATATTTTAGGACTAGTTATATAGATGTGTTACCTTTGTCAAATTTATCAGGATAAGTACTTATCTACTGTGAACTTTTGTGTATGTATAAGTTAATATTTTTAAATGGTCTAGAATCTAGCATGAAGAAGTTGTTCCTGCCAATTTTGTGATAATTTGGGCATTAAAATACTAATGATGATAATGGATTATAACACATTGCTAATAATAATAATAATAAAAGAGTTTGAGTGATGTTCAAAGGAGTAGGGCGTGTTCTTCATTACCAGGTAATGCCAACTAATAAGTATAGGAATCAGAAACAATTGAGAGAGTGGGCAGTTAGCTAGATATGAGCAGAGAACAAGTGCTTTCTGACTGATAAAAGGGCAGAGGCCAAGTTCCAGACAGCCAGGACAGACCCCAGGCGTTCTTCCCCATGACCACCACTAATATTAGTTTCAGGTGTAGGATTTAGTGATTCATCACTTACATACAACACCAGTGCTCATTACAAGTGCCCTCCTTAATACCCATCACCCACTTAACTCACATCCAGCAACCCTCAGTTTGCTATCTACAGTTAGGTCTGTTTTAGGGTTTGCCTCTCTCTCTTCTTTCCTTATGTTCATCTGTTTTGTTTCTTAAATTCCACATAGGAATGAAATCATATGGTATTTGTCTTTCCCTGACTGACTTGTTTCCCTTAGCATAATACTCTCTAGCTCCATCCACAAATGGCAAGATTTCATTCTTTTTTATGGTTAATATTCCTGTGTGTGTCTGTGTGTGTATGTGTGTGTGTGTGTGTGTGTGTGTATACCACTTCTGCTTTATCCATTCATCCGTCAATGGACATTTGAGTTCTTTCCATAATTTGGCTATTGTTGATAATGCTGCTATAAACATCAGGGCACAGGTATCCCTTCAAATTAGTATTTTTGTATCCTTTGGATAAATACCTAGTATTACAATTGCTGGATCATAGGGTAGTTTTTAACCTTTTGAGGAAACTCCATACTGTTTTCCAGAGTGGCCGCACCAGTTTGCATTCCCACTAACAGTGTAACAGGGTTGCCCATTCTCCACATCCTTGCCAACATCTGTTGTTTCCTATGTTATTTTAGCCATTCTGACAGGTGTGAGGTGGTATCTCATCATGGTTTTGATTTGTATTTCCCTGATAATGAGTGATGTTGAGCATCTTTTCACATGTCTACATATCTTAAGAAAATGTCTATTCACGTCTCTGCCCATTTTTTAACTGGATTGTTTGTTTTTGGGGTATTGAGTTTGATAAGTTCTTTATAGGTTTTGGATACTAACCTTTTAACAGATCTGTCATTTGCAAATACCTTCTCCCATTCCAAAGGCTGCCTTTTGATACTGTTGATTGTTTCCATTGTGGTTTTAACCCCCCCAGCAGAGAATGGCTGCCATGACAATACCAACCAGGACCATATAGGGCCAAAACTACCCCTCCCAAAAGGTAAGAAGAGTTCCTTAAATGACTGGCTGTTACTTTAGTCAGAAACTTTCCTAGCTATGATCCATAACCTACCCAAACATAGAAAGAAAAGACAACTTGGACCCCCGGGGCGGCTGCCATCTCAAGAGTGTGTTCATTTAAACCACTATTAAAACCTTGCTTTCGTTTAAACCACTATTAAACACTATTAAAGCCATTCAGAGTTTCTGAATGTTTCTTGGCCAAACTCAAGAACCAAGGCCAGAGAACAGGACTCGTCATTGAGAGAATCAGAAAAAACACCATTTTCTATAACCAATGTAATTAAAGATTTAGACAAGGATCACCATCACAGTATATTTAAACAAGGGGTTAAATTTAGGTAGGGAAAAGGATTTTCAAATGGTATCAAATTACCTTTTATGGTCTGCTTAGTAATTATAAAACTGAAAACGTTACTTTATGGTGGAACATTCTAGCAGATGCCAACTCAATCAAGGGATCAACAATAGAGAAAACAACAACAACAACACCCAACAACTGACATTATGTGTTTTTTGATGTGACATTTGGGCCAAATTTGTTTCACATTAATCTAATAATAAGGAAACAATTATACTAATCTATGGTTTGTGACATTCTAGGACATAGCTGGATTTGACTCTTTGGGTACACAATTGCCATTGGAAGTAAAGAGAAAAAAAAAAGAAAAGAAAAAAACAGGGAAACTTTTCCAATTAAAAGAAACTAAGGAGATATGACAACTAAATACAAGGCATGAGCTAGATTAAATCTTGGATGGTGCTGCATTCCCTCCAAAAAAGTTATAAAAATACTACTGGTATAATTGGAGAAATTTAATTTGGACTGTGTATTAGATAAAATGATTGTACCAGTGTTAAATTTCTTGGGTATAATAATAATGCTGTAGTTATGCAGGAGAATGTCTTTGTTCTTAGAAGATAACAATGAAAATTCAGGAATAAAGTATCATACATTTTGCAATGTATCTTCAAACGATTCCAAAACTAAGATATTAAGATGTTTGGTGTGTGTGTGTGTAACAGAGACAGACAGGCAGACAGGAGAGAATCAATACAATGATAATATCTTCTAATCCATTTGGTATCAAACAAAAGAAGCACTGCTGAATAGTAATACACCATATTTTTTCCATATCTATACCCTGTGTCTTATCCCCTCAGTATCCCTCTTGTCAGGTCCACTTAAAGATAATGTAGGAACAAAGAATCTAAATCAATGATAACATCCATAACAATATATATAAGAAAAGAACATGCAAAGAAATGGGAACTTTTTACATAAATTAATAGAACTAACCATTACTGCATTTATATTGAAGGTGAAATTTAAAGGTAAAGAGAAAATACAGCTAAAAGTTTTATTGAGATTCATAATTTAATTGAGTAGATTTTTATAATTCATAATGACCTTTCCAGTTAGATATAACAACCAAAAATTTAAAGACTTTCATTCTTTGGGGTGCCTGGATGGCTCAGTCAGTTAAACATATGACTCCTGGTTTTGATTTAGGTCATGATCTCATGGGTTGTGAGATGGAGCCCCACATCCAGCCCAGTGCTCAGCGGGGGATCTGCTTGAACATTCTCTCCCTCTGCCCCAACTCACTCACACATGCATGTGCTCTCTCTCTCTCTCAAATAAAATAAATCTTAAAAAAAAAAGACTTTCATTCTTTAACAGTGATTTTTTTCCTTCTATTTGAATGATCAGAGATTGTTTCAAATGGTAAGTAAATCTACCTATATATTCTATTCCTAGAAAATTATAAGACAGTAATATACACTTCCCATTTGCTTCACGATCATATTTTTTAAGATTTTTTTAAATTTTATTTTATTTTATTATGTTATGTTAGTCACCATACATCATTAGTTTTTGATGTAGTGATCCATGATTCATTGTTTTTGTATAACACCCAGTGCTCCATGCAATACATGCCCTCCTTAATAGATCATATTTTTAAAATAAACATTTGTCTCCTAAATAAGACCTTCTGTAACAAGAACTTTGAAAAAACATTTAGTTATAGTTATGAATGCCGATTTTCTTTCCATTTATTTTTCATGAATGAGAGGGATAATCGATGGTCTTTGTGCATTGAAATTATAGCATGAAGTGAATTGCATCCTTTTCTAGTTAGCATTTATATTGGGCCAAACTCACCCTGATCATTTATATGCAATCATTTGCATGTTTCTTTTGCTCTTTCTTCCATCCCTGAGAGGTCAGCAAGTATTACTGTCCTGCCTTAAAAGTGTAGGTCACTAAAGTACACTGAGAATAAGGAAGGTGTGCAAATGATCAGCAAAAGCCATTAGGTTCAGCAACTCCAACACAGGAAGCATAATTTGCATGCTCCCTGATTGCATCTTATGATATAGTCTCTTAACCCTTTAGCCATCTTCTGTGGTTTTTATTGCTCCCAATACTCAATTCAACTTCACAAGAGTGTTGAATATTCACTTAGCGCCAGCAACACCCAACTTACCTGGTAGATACAAATAGTTCAGAACATGGAACACAGGCTCCTGATTACTATGGGAATGAATAAATAAATGAAAAGAAGAGTGATATATTAGAAAATAAAGTAAAAAACCAGTAATGAGAGATGGGGATAGACAGAGTAACACAACTGAAGTAGGCCTATCATGCCCCCCCCCAAAATAATAATAATAATTAAACACAGAGTGAAGAAAACAAATAAGTATGATATATTACCAAATGATATATTACCAAATGAGATAAATAAGCATGGCATCAAAATAATTCCCTATGTTTATGGCATGGACTCGGATGATGAAGAAGCATCACAAAGCACATAGCCCATCTTAAAAGTCTATTGCATGTCACAGAATACATTAAGTCTCTAAAACATAAAAAGACCTTGGAGACTACATCTTTCTCTAAGCAATAAAGAACAGAGAATAAACCGGGGGGGGGGGGGATACAGTAGTACAAGAAACCATAAGAGAGGTATGTAAGACCTTTGGGGATAATATCAGGCAAAGAAAACAAAAAAGGCTATACCAAATCAAACTCTCCCATGTTAAATTTTCACAATTTTTTACAATTTTTTATTGTTATGTTAATCACCATACATTACATCATTAGTTTTTTTTTTTTTTTTTCTATCTCGAGTTACTTTATTTTTGGCTCACCTTATAGTTGTTCAGCTTTGAGACATTTCATGTTTAGATTAAGCATGCCTTTGGGCAAATTTGATTTTTATCAGAGTAATTCCAAATCATGTTGCATTCAAAAAGTTAGCTTATTTCTGATCACCTTTAATAGGATAATATTGGTAACTTTTGTTAATTTTTTTTTTTTTGAGTTTTAATTTTTTTTTTATTCTTATGTTAATCCCCATACATTACATCATTAGTTTTAGATGAAGTGTTCCATGATTCATTGTTTGTGCATAACACCCAGTGCTCCATGCAGAATGTGCCCTCCTCAATACCCACCACCAGGCTAACCCATCCTCCCACCCCCCTCCCCTCTAGAACCCTCAGTTTGTTTTTCAGAGTCCATCATCTCTCATGGTTCGTCCCCCCCTCCAATTCCCCCCCTTCATTCTTCCCCTCCTGCTATCTTCTTTTTCTTTTTTTCTTAACATATACTGCATTATTTGTTTCAGAAGTACAGATCTGTGATTCAATAGTCTTGCACAATTCACAGTGCTCACCATAGCACATAACCTCCCCAGTGTCTATCACCCAGCCACCCCATCCCTCCCACCCCACCCCCCACTCCAACAAACCTGTTTGTTTCCTGAGATTAAGAATTCCTCATATCAGTGAGGTCATATGATACATGTCTTTCTCTGATTCACTTATTTTGCTTAGCATAACACCCTCCAGTTCCATCCACGTCATTCCAAATGGCAATATCTAATTCCTTTTGATGGCTGCATAATATTCCATTGTATATATATACCACATCTTCTTTATCCATTCATCTGTCGATGGACATCTTGGCTCTTTCCACAGCTTGGCTATTGTGGACATTGCTGCTATAAACATTGGGGTGCACGTACCCCTTCAGATCCCTACATTTATATCTTTGGGGTAAATACCCAGTAGTGCAATTGCAGGATCATATGGTAGCTCTATTTTCAACTTTTTGAGGAACCTTCATACTGTTTTCCAGAGTGGTTGCACCAGCTTGCATTCCCACCAACAGTGTAGGAGGGTTCCCCTTTCTCTGCATCCCCGCCAACATCTGTCGTTTCCTGACTTGTTAATTTTAGCCATTCTGCCTGGTGTGAGGTGGTATCTCATTGAGGTTTTGATTTGGATTTCCCTGAAGCCGAACGATGTTGATCACGTTTTCATGTGTCTGTTGGCCATTTGGATGTCTTCTTTGGAAAAATGTCTGTTCATGTCTTCTGCCCATTTCTTCATTGGATCATTTGTTCTTTGGGTGTTGAGTTTGATAAGTTCTTTATAGATTTTGGATACTAGCCCTTTATCTGATATGTCATTTGCAAATATCTTCTCCCATTCTGTCGGTTGTCTTTTGGTTTTGTTGACTCTTTCTTTTGCTGTGCAAAAGCTTTTTATCTTGATGAAGTCCCAATAGTTCATTTTTGCCCTTGCTTCCCTTGCCTTTGGCGATGTTTCTAGGAAGAAGTGGCTGCAGCTGAGGTTGAAGAGGTTGCTGCCTGTGTTCTCCTTTAGGATTTTGATGGACCCCTGTCTCACGTTTAGGTCTTTCAACCATTTGGAGTCTATTTTTGTGTGTGGTGTAAGGAAATGGTCCAATTTCATTCTTCTGCATGTGGCTGTCCAATTTTCCCAACACCATTTGTTGAAGAGACTGTCTTTTTTCCATTGGACATTCTTTCCTGCTTTGTCAAAGATGAGTTGACCACAGAGTTGAGGGTCCATTTCTGGGCTCTCTATTCTGTTCCATTGATCTATGTGTCTGTTTTTGTGCCAGTACCATACTGTCTTGATGATGACAGCTTTGTAATAGAGCTGGAAGTCCGGAATTGTGATGCCGCCAGCTTTGCTTTTCTTTTTCAACATTCCTCTGGCTATGCGGGGTCTTTTCTGGTTCCATACAAATTTTAGGATTATTTCTTCCATTTCTTTGAAAAAAGTGGATGGTATTTTGATGAGGATTGCACTGAATGTGTAGATTGCTCTAGGTAGCATTGACATCGTCACAATATTTGTTCTTCCAATCCATGAGCATGGAACATTTTTCCATTTCTTTGTGTCTTCCTCAATTTCTTTCATGAGTATTGTATAGTTTTCTGAGTATAGATCCTTTGCCTCTTTGGTTAGATTTATTCCTAGGTATCTGGGATTTATCCCTGGGCTGCAAGTTTGGTTCAACATCCACAAATCAATCAATGTGATACAATACATTAACAAAGGAAAGAACAAGAATCATGTGATCCTCTCAATAGATTCAGAAAAAGCATTTGACAAAGTACAGCATCCTTTCTTGATCAAAACTCTTCAGAATATAGGGATAGAGGGTACATACCTTAATATCATAAAAGCCATGTATGAAAAACTCACAGTGAATCTCATTCTCAATGGGGAAAAACTGAGAGCTTTCCCCCTATGGTCAGGAACATGGCAGGGATGTCCACTATCACCACTGCTATTCAACATAGTATTAGAAGTCCTAGCCACAGGGCGCCTGGGTGGCTCAGTTGGTTAAGCGACTGCCTTCAGCTCAGGTCATGATCCTGGAGTCCCGGGATCGAGTCCCGCATCGGGCTCCCTGCTCCGCAGGGAGTCTGCTTCTCCCTCTGACCCTCCTCCCTCTCATGCTCTCTCTCATTCTCTCTCTCTCAAATAAATAAATAAAACCTTTAAAAAAAAAAAAAAAAAAAAAAAAAGAAGTCCTAGCCACAGCAATCAGACAACAAAAAGAAACAAAAGGCATCCAAATTGGCAAAGAAGAAGTCAAACTCTCACTCTTTGCAGATGATATGATACTCTATGTGGAAAACCCAAAAGACTCCACCCCAAAACTGCTAGAACTCATACAGGAATTCAGTAAAGTGGCAGGATATAAAACCGATGAACAGAAATCAGTGGCATTCCTATACACCAATAACAAGACAGAAGAAAGAGAAATTAAGGAGTCAATCCCATTTACAATTGTACCCAAAACCATACGATACCTAGGAAATTTTTACAAATTTTATTATTTATCATTTCACTACAATTTCCAAAATTATAAATGAGAGTGTAAAAATATTTTTAAAAGAAACTTTAGAAATGAAATTCATGAGATACCTTATTTTTCAGGTATCTCCACTGATTTATAACATTTTAAAATATCAGTCAAAAGGAGTTTCAAAACTTCTACTGTTACCTATCTGCAATCATTTTAGTTGAGTTTATACCAATTGCACTTCTGCACTGAAATTCTTTTCAATTAAAGTGTGGTTGAAGATACTATGATACAATGAAGGGAATAAATCTATAGTTCATTAAATTTTAATACAGTATCTCCTATTCTTTTTTTTTCTGAACTTTTTTTAAAGTTTTATTTTATTATGTTATGTTAGTCACCATTCATTACATCATTAGTTTTTTTTTTTTTTTTTAATATTTTTATTTATTTATTTGAGACAGAGAGAATGAGAGACAGAGAGCATGAGAGGGGGGAGGGTCAGAGGGAGAAGCAGACTCCCTGCAGAGCAGGGAGCCCGACGCGGGACTCGATCCCGGGACTCCAGGATCATGGCCTGAGCCGAAGGCAGTCGCTTAACCAACTGAGCCACCCAGGCGCCCTACATCATTAGTTTTTGATGTAGTGTTCCATCACTCACTGTTTGCATATAGCACCCAGTGCTCCATTCAATACGTGCCCTTTTTAATACCCATCACCAGGCTAACCCATCCCCCCACCCCTCTCCCCTCTAAAACCCTCAGTTTGTTTCTCAGAATCTATAGTCTTTCATGGTTCATCTCCCCCTCCGATTCTCCCCACTTCACTTTT
The DNA here is from genome assembly GCF_002201575.2 of Neomonachus schauinslandi. NCBI lineage: Eukaryota > Metazoa > Chordata > Mammalia > Carnivora > Phocidae > Neomonachus > Neomonachus schauinslandi. The sequence goes on from NC_058412.1 coordinate 68,002,527, forward strand.
CCCTTCCTACTATCTTTTTTTTTTTTTTTAACCTATAATGTATTATTTGTTTCAGAGGTACAGGTCTGTGATTCATCAGTCTTACACAATTCACAGCACTCACCAGAGCACATACCCTCCCCAATGTCTATCACCCAGCCACCCCATCCCTCCCACCCCCCACCACTCCAGCAACCCTCAGCTTGTTTCCTGAGTATCTCTTATTCTATATAAACTTCTTCAAAATAACATTCTCTAAACTACTGAGCTTTTCATATAACTTATGGTAAAAGATTTTCCAGATTATTATGTTTCATAATCATACTGGTACACATCTATAGTGGGTTAAGCCTCCCTGGACAATTGGAAAGAAAAAAACAAACAATAAAAAAAAAAAAAAAAACAAGTTACACAAGATAATTAGGTGTACAGGATTGCTCCAGCACTGCAGACATCGAGCACCCTTGCCCCATTCACTAATATGATAAAGGAAAAGATCCCATACAAAATGCCTCATAACTATGAATCACTGTTAGAGAATGGACATGGACAAGAACGCATGTGGCTGTAGGCAGTATAAGTCTACTGCAATAATGCAAGCAATAAATATGGAGTCTGTATCTAGACAGTAGGTATGGGAAGAGGAAGAGGGAAAGCAATTAGTTGAGGTGTCTTGATGTTAATCATACATATGCTTGTTCTGCCATGTAGAGACTTGGTGTTACCATATGTTAGATTTCTGAAGACAAGCATTTTGTCTTATAGGTCTTTGTCTTTCTGCTGCACTTCTCTAGCACACTGATCCTAACATGTCATGTACTAAGTGCTTTCTTATTCTATTTTTCCAGCCTAAGTTCACTTTTCCTTGCCTCTTCTAAATAATCAGAGTTGATTCTCTCATCACACCCAAAGTCTTTCTTATTCCCTTATTATTCTCCTTCAAATCAGCACTGATTAAAATGGCCAAATTCCACAATCCTGGGGTCTTTCTCTCTACTTAGCTTCCTTAATCTGCTTGGAGAATCTGACACTTCCACGTTTTTAATCACTTCATTTCATGCAATTTTTCTCCTCTCATGTTTACTGTGAGCCTTTACTTTGATACTATTTTAATTATCAAGAGAATCTAAGAGATGCTGCTTTATTTCTTGACTTCCTCTTTTTTATATCTTCCAAATTTTTAAGTCCCCCAGATTTTTATCATCTCCTTTTTAAAAAAATATTTATTTATTTATTCATTTATTTGAGAGAGGTGTGGGGAGGGGGGGATGCAAGCAGGGAAAGGGGTAGAGGAAGAGGGAGAGAAGCAGACTCCCAGCTGACACTGGAGCCCAGTGCAGGCTCGATGTCACAACCCTGAGAGGTCATGACCTGACCTGAAATCAAAAGTCTGACACTTAACTGACTGAGCCACCCAGGTGCCCCATTACCATCTCCTTTTTATCATCATTTTTACTCAGGTCTTCTCATACCTCTTCCTTTTCTTCTTTTTTTTTTTTCTTATTCTCTTCCTTTTCCTTCTATTCCCTCCTCCTTTTCCTTTCCTCCTACTCTTTCTCCTTATTTCCTCTCCTCCCCCCCTTTGTTGTCTATACTAAATTATTTTCCTAATCTATTTCAATTAATCACTTTTTTCTATTTTTTATTTTATTATATTATGTTAATCAGCATACATTACATCATTTGTTTTTGATGTAGTGTTCCATGATTCATTGTTTGCGTATAACACACAGTGCTCCATTCAGTACATGCCCTCTTTAATACCCATCACCAGGCTAACCCATCCCCCCACCCCCCTCCCCTCTAGAACCCTCAGTTTGTTTCTCAGGGTCCATAGTCTCACTTCTATATAGTTAAATTCCCTAATATTTATCACTGCATCTTAACTCCAGTCCTACTGGGCATTTATATACTCCTTAACCATTGACACATTCATGGTGTAATAAGACTGAACAAATTCTCTCCCTCATAAAACTTCACTGGCCTCCTCCAGTTTTCTTAACAACATCATCATTGTTAAAATGCTCCAAAATAAAGTCAGAGTTCTTTTTTCCCCACTGGTGCCTACCTTCAAATGGCATTTAAGATACTTCTCTCTTTATTTTCCTAACTTGATTTTATTACCTCATGCTTGGTATAGTATGGTAAGTCCTTAACTAATTTGCCTGTTTCCAGATATGCTAAATCCAAAGTCATTTTACATCTACCCACTGAAATATATTAGGAAACCTCTTTACACAGAATTATTCAAGGCTCTCCACTGAAAAATGAAAGCCAAGTTCTTATTGTGATATTTATGGTGTTTTTACATGCAATCACTGAAACACTGCAGTTCAATTTATGTAAAATGTCATTACGTTTCCTACTTGACCCAATAGGCAGTATCCTGAAGGCAGAAAACATCTTGGCTTACTTCAAAGCCCACTGATAAACAAGGTTCAATCAGACTTAGAATTTAGTCAGTCTATTCAAGAGTTCTTGCTTCCAGAGAAGCTCTCCCCAAGCACATTCTCCTCCTCCTCCTCTCCCTCCCCCTCCTCCATCATCGTAGTCATCATCATCATCATCATCATCATCATCATCATCTTTAGCTTATGAATCACCAGAAAGAACTAAAAGCATGGGAAAATTAGCAAGGGGAGAAAAAAAAACTCCCTACTTAAATCTCCACCTTTTCTTAACTGATCTTCATTTGCAGCAAGATCCACTATTACTATTGCCAGACAAGTAGCAATCGCAAATAGCAAATAGCAAGAAGCAATATTGCACTGTTATTTATTGCAACACTTGATACTTGGGGTGATGTTAAAATGCAGACTCTGATTCAGTAGCTCTGTGGTGGGGCCTAGATGCAACATTTTTAACTTGTTCTCAGTTGCTGCTAATGCTACTAGTTTATAGAACACACTTTGTGTAACAAAGACGTATTGGAAGGCAGTGAAGTGGGGATGGAGGCAAGGTATGCTTACAAAGTAAATGCACAAAAGAATAAAAAAAAATTTAAATTGGCTTCAATTTTGCCAGAATGCCAGTTAATCTGTTCTAGCTGGTTGATATTAATGTGAATTTATTTATATTCACATTATTCACATATGTGAATATAAAATCAATTAAGAGAAAGATTTCATCAAAAAAGGAATCATACCACTCTATTTCCACATACTTTGTAGACAATCAACATATATTTATTGCCTTTTACTGGAGAAAAGTCATTTACGATCTCATAGTATCTTTATAACTTTTAATAATTTGCAGTAGTGATTTCTCCAATTTCCATATAGTTCCTGAGACTGTTCTTTTTTCTTTCACACATATGCTGCATAGTTTTAAATTTTCATATTTTTTTTCTACTTTGACCTTTTTATTTTTGGCACCTCAAGTTGAAGTGGGCATTGTCCACGAACAAAAATAACCAAAGAATGACAAATACAAATATCAAGGTATTATTTATTATCTGAGCTAGTGCCGAAAATCTAATTGCAGGTCTCTTTGCTTAAACAGGTGTGACTAAATGAGTAAGAAAGCAGTGTCTCCAACCACCCCTAACTTCAAACTCAAAACACAACTCTTAGGACCAGCTGGCCTCAAGTCTGAAGTCATTAAAAAAAAAAAAAAACAACTCTGGCTCTTAACTTCTTGTGTGAGGAAAGAAGAAACAAGGGTGAAGAGGTGCCTGTTCTCCTTGCTTTGGAAGAGAATTCTAGAAAAGGCATCATAGTTACATGCAGTCTATTAATGCATTGTGGAGCTGTACACTAGCAAGCAGTGCCCAGCCAGTCTCCTGGAATCAGAAACCTCTCACAGAGGTTAGGGATTGTATAGAAAAGGAAGAGGGAAAAAGAGACTTCCAGATTCCACTACCTCCCTCCCAAACTTGGGGCAACTTCACTAATGAAAACAGAAAAGAAACTAAATAAAAGACACTGAAGGAATTAAGTACTTTGAATTGAATCTATGAAATCAAAATAGTTTATGTCAAATTCTTGAGGTATTTTCATTATTACATTGTGCTGCATTTTAGAAGTTATGCATACATTCTGTGGCTTGTCAAAAGTAACCTAACACTATGTAATTTCTTCTGTTTATGTAAAAAGTCTTCTATATTTTTTCATTTAATGATGTGGCATCACAACTCAGAAAAGAAGTTATAAGCACAGTAAATGGATATACCACAACATCTGCTCCCATCCTAATCTTTGTTATGTTGTCATCGTGCTAACAATGGCTCATGGCCATGCTACTTATCGGATTGTCCAGCATTATAGTATATAAAGCAGACAGAGGCACAGCGGCCACATACAACATCTGTACTGTGTTTGCAGAGAAGCCAACTTTATTGTAAGAAAGGTAATCTGTAATGAGGAATAAGAGACAAAATAGAATTTTGACATTCAGGCTCTTCAGAATCCATGAAAGGACATTTGTACACACACGGAGTCATAAACACAGAATCTTTTATGGACCTGATAAAAGAATAACCGAGTCAGAACACTGTGTTTGGAATATATGCCTCTCTGAAGTACTCTTCTCATCACTCTCTAAAGACCATTAAACCTGAACTTTGACCCCAGTCCCATTAACACTGGCCTACATGAAGAGCCAATACCTCCCACTGTCTTTCTTTTAATAAATCTCCACTTCCATCTCCAGAGACAATGTTTCACCTGACTTTGTCTGTAGATGGTTGAGCTAAAGAGAGCTACCAGATTGCCCAGAGGAACAAAATAATCAATTTAAGATTATTGCTCACTATTTAGGAAATATATATATGGGTGTTAGGAGAGCTCTCTGGGCAAGTTTTATAGTAGAAATGAGTCCTTGGATAATTCTGTATTTCTTCACATGAACATATAATATCTGGAGTCAGTGATAACCTTTTTTATTTTAGTGTTCAGTTAAAAAATATATATGTATATGTATTTATATAGAAACAAGCTTAACACTTTTTGAACAAGGAAATGTACACGGGTTTTTTTTTTTAACCCAAACAGGGAACATCTCCTAAGTTCGCTCATTTATATCCATTGTACAAAAGGTTTATCTATAAAAATGTTCTTAAACACACACACACACATTCACATACACACACTAGCACATACACACTATTCAACACATGTTCACACACTGCTTACGATCAGAAGACAGGAGGAGTTCAAGTTCACCCAAACAACCAGATTGGCTGCCTTTTTGAAAAATACCTTGCAAAATAAATTATTTAAGTTCTATCTGCTTTAATTGTGACAAAATAGAGACATTGTTCACAAATATAAATGTGGACCCAACATAGTTGGTTCACTAAGTCATTTTCTCTTCTAACGTCTCTCTTCCCTGCTTTCTCTTTCTCCTACCTGTCCTGATCATTGCTTTTGCATTTGAAGGGCCATGCTGTGAAACTAGGAAACAATCTGACGAAACTGTCCCTTCTAAAGAGAGCCAACAGATTGATATTACTTTGTGTTGAAGACATGTTTGGGACTCGTCTGTAGCATTTCAAGTGCATATATTTAATTTTTCTCTGTGTGTTATGCGACTTCCAGACTTACTTTCATTTATACAGATGAGTAATGTACAAGTAAATTTCAAGTATTAATTCATCATGAAAATGAATGGTTGCTGGTGGGGCTGGTTATAATTGTCTACACATACAGAAATTCTATGGGGAGACAATGCAATTCAAACTTTGCCTGATAGGCTCTAAACCAGAAGAATGCTATTAATCTCTAGGGACTTAAAATATGATAGCTCAAAGCAGCCATCTTTATGATAGGTATAAACCTCCTAAATGGATCACTCATTCCTATCAGCTGAGTGAGGTACTCTTTTCTTACGGATAGTGTTAAAAATTTCTTGAGTTCATTCACTTCTGTTTAAAAATATTCTTTCATACAATTATAGTTATATGGATTAGATTTAAATGTTCCTAGTGACAATCACAATTTAATCATATCTTCTTGATATCCCAGTTTATGCTGATTTCATTTCACATCTTCTCCAGGTTCTTCAACCATACATTTATAAAGCATTTCTTACGTTGGTTGTGATGATAAATCATCATCTCTTTTTAATTGCTTTTTCAGTGGGTAAACTCGAATGTTAGTTTTAACCTTTATTGTATTGCAAATACCTGTTTAGCTTTTATCTTGATTTGGTAATGACTTTTTTTTTTATAATTGAGAGCAAAAACAAAGGCAACAAAGGAAAAGCAACAAGTGGGACTACATCAAGCTAAAAAGATCCTGTACCGTAAGGGAAATCATCAACAAAATGAAAAAACAACCTACTAAATGGGAGAAAATATTTCAAAATTCTATATCTGATATATCCAAACTATATAAAGAATTCATATAATTCAATAGAAAATAACCAATCTGATTTATGGTTAGAGGAACTACATAGACATTTTTCCAAAGAAGACATGCAAATGAAAAGGTGCTCAACATCCCTAGTTACCAGGGAAATACAAGCCAAAACCACAATGAGCTCTCGCAACTATTAGAACGGTTGTTTGCTTGTTTGTTTGTTTTTAAAGTAAGAGATAAATGTTGGCAAGGAAGTGGAGAAAGGGAACTCTTGGGCACTGCTGATGGGAATATAAACTGGTGCATCGATAGCAGAAGACAATTTAGAGATTCCTCAAACAATAAAAAAAAAAAAATAGAACTACCATAGATCTAGTAATCTCACTTCTGGGTATGTATCTAAAGGAAATTCAAAGGGGATATTGAACAGTTATTTGCACTCCCATGTTCATTGTGACATTATTCACAATAGCCAAAATATGGAAATAACGTGTGTCCATCAGCGGGTGAGTGTGTAAAGAAGGTGTATATATTGTAATATTATTCAACCATGAGAAAGAAATTTTATCATTTATGGCAACATGGATAGACCTTAAGGGCATTATGCTAAGCGAAATAAGCCAGATGAAGAAAGACCAATACAGTGCGGTATCACTTATATGTGGAATAAAAAACAAAAGAGGTCAAACTCTGAATCAAAGAGTAAAAAAGCGGTTGCTGGTAGGTGGGGAAAAAGGAGTAGTTTGGTAGAAGGGTACAAGCTTTTAGGTATACAATGAATAGATCTGAGGATCTAACATAAAACATGGTGACTAGAGTTGATACTATGTTCTGTAATTGAAATTTTCTAAGAGAGTAGAACTTAAACGTTCTCACCAAAAAAAAAAAAGAAAAAGAAAGAATAAAAGATAAATATGTGAGTTGATGGATTTGTTAATTAACTGGATGGTGGAAGTCCTTTCACAATGTGTACATACATCAAGTCACTATGATTTACACTTTAAATATCTTACAATTTTACATATCAATTATACTTCAGTAAAGCTGAAATTTAATAATAATAATAATAATAATAATATAATAATAATAATAAGTAGCCTCAAAGCACCCTGGATTTCCTATAACCAATAAACAAGTCAACATATCTGTATGGGTGTTACATCATTAATTGAAAAGCCCAGCCACAAATTTGTGGGATGATGAGACGTTCAGGATGCACATGATTTCTTGAGACCAGTCAGAGGAAAAGTCCGACTTCTTGTCTTAAGAACACTTGCTGCTCAAGAACCATGGCTTTAAGAAATGAGCCAAATCCAATTCCTTACTTAGTCAAGCCCTACTAAGCAGATCTCTGAGTCTTTCTCAAACCTTTTTTTGCCTCTCTTCAAAAAACCCCTGATGAAAATTATACCCTCAGGGAGACAGTTACTAGAAATGATTGCTTATAGTGGCCGCAAAGCATAGTGCTGGTTTTCCCACTGACAAAGACGGCATTAACCTGGGTCACCCTGGATTTGAAACAAACACAGTACATAGGTGTGTGGAGAATCACATACTGACTGCACAAAATAGGGAAATTTCTTCTCTTCATCATTTCAGGAAAAAAAGGTCAAAGTGGTCACTTGAGACTGGGGCTTTTGTGATTTTTCTGTCTGATTAAACTTAAAGTGGAGTGTCACTGGGCCAAGGAGCTTAAGGGCAAATGAGAAATTCACTGTGCATTGTTACAGAACAGAGCTAAATCCCATCTACAGGAAAGTGGTTTGAGAACTTACGAATAGAAGAAACTTGATCAGCTGCAAATATCTCATAAGATACAGAATAATCTCTTTTTTTTTAGTTGACAAAACTAGACAGCTTTCAATTACTTTTCTGTATATAAATCACATTTAGGTGAAAGAGCAAGAAAGTGGGGAAAAAATGAGAAGCAATTGCATTAATGAGGATCTTAGGGGATCCTATGACCCCAAAAAGATAAGGATCAGAGCTGATTCTTTGACTTCAAACTAGTATTTGGTAGGGATGCTTATTAATCTGCTGAACAAAACTGAAAGGAAGTAGGGAGGGAGGGAGGAAGACTTTTTTTCCCTTAATATCAACTCTTTCCATGCTCCTGCTGAAACTGTGAATTCTAGGTAAACTGAATCACTTACAGGTTCCCAAACACATGATGATCTTTCTTCCCCTTTCTTTGCCCAAGCCTGTCCCTTTGCCTATGACATTCTTGCCCTTACACATTCTCCCGAATATCTTTTTTCCTCCTCCAGAACTTAGCTCGGGGGGCGTGTTGGTGGCTCAGATGGTTAAGTGTCTGCCTTCAGCTCAGGTCTTGATCTCAGGGTCCTGGGATGGAGTCCCACATCCAGCTCCCAGCTCATCAGGGAGTCTGCTTCTCCCTCTGCCTCTGCCTCTCTCCCCTGCTCCTGCTCTCTCTGTCTGTTTGCCTGTCTCTCTCTCTCTCTCAAATGAATAAATTAAAAAAAATCTTAAAAAAAAAAAAAACAGGCTCAGATGTCTCTCTTCTTGAGAAAATCCTCTCTGATGCATATCATAAAATGCAGCAAACCAAAGAGAATCCCTTCACATAGCAAGCATTTCAATATATTTTATTTATCTATTTGTTTTATGTTTTATTCTGCTAGCTGCATAGGGGTATCATTATAAACGTTATTAGCACCTATTACAGTGTCTGGTACATAATAGGTGATCAATAATGATTTTGCTGATAAACCTCATAATCATTCTCCTCATGACTAGAACCATCATCAGCTAAGGAGAAAAACAGCAAAGAAGGTATGCTGATATCAAAACAAACCTATTGCTAATAACAGTAAAACAATATATCCATAATATACCTCTGAAGATGGATCCCTAAAATCATGTTTATTCAAACATATTAAATAGTACATTAACTTAAGTGGGAAGAAATGTAATTGAAGCCATGACTAAGATTATTTTTCAGTATTAACAGACATACTAGCTGATGAAACATGGTAGGCATTACAACCCTTCAAATTCAACAAGTGCTGTACCTCTGAAACAAATAATACATTATATGTTAAAAAAAAAAAAAAGAGGGCGCCTGGGTGGCTCAGTTGGTTAAGCGACTGCCTTCGGCTCAGGTCATGATCCTGGAGTCCCTGGATCAAGTCCCGCATCGGGCTCCCTGCTCGGCAGGGAGTCTGCTTCTCCCTCTGACCCTCCTCCCTCTCATGTGCTTGCTCTCTCTCATTCTCTCTCTCTCAAATAAATAAATAAATAAATCTTTAAAAAAAAAAAAAAAAAACAGGCAGAAGAAGAAGAAGATAGCAGGAAGGGGAAAATGAAGGGGGGAAATCAAAGGGGGAGATGAACCATGAGAGACTATGGACTCTGAGAAACAAACTGAGGGTTCTAGAGGGGAGGGGTGTGGGGGGATGGGTTAGCCTGGTGATGGGTATTAAAGAGGGCACGTGGGGCGCCTGGGTGGCTCAGTTGGTTAAGCGACTGCCTTCAGCTCAGGTCATGATCCCAGGGTCCTGGGATCGAGTCCCGCATCGGGTTCCCTGCTCCGCGGGGAGCCTGCTTCTCCCTCTCCTACTCCCCCTGCTTGTGTTCCCTCTCTCGCTGTGTCTCTCTAAATCAAATAAATAAATATTTTCAAAAAAAAAAAAAAAAAAGAGGGCACGTACTGCATGGAGCACTGTGTGTTATATGCAAACAATGAATCATGGAACACTACATCAAAAACTAATGATGTAATGTATGGTGATTAACACAATAAAAAAATGTGCATGTCTCTTAAAAAAAAAATTTCAACAAGCGTTCAACAGATTAAAATGTCCCAGCCCCTTCTGTCAAATCTAGACTCTACTATAAATGCAATCCTTGGGCGCCTGGGTGGTTCAGTTGGTTAAGCGACTGCCTTCGGCTCAGGTCATGATCCTGGAGTCCCTGGATCGAGTCCCGCATTGGGCTCCCTGCTTGGCGGGGAGTCTGCTTCTCCCTCTGACCCTCCTCCCTCTCGTGCTCTCTGTCTCTCATTCTCTCTGTCTCAAATAAATAAATAAAATCTTTAAAAAAAATAAATAAATGCAATCCTTCCCCAACCCTGGAACTCTCTTATCTCACTCACAACCCAATTTTATTTTATTTTACTATTTTATTATTTAAATTGAATTAATTAACATATACTGTATTGTTAGTTTCAGAGGTAGAATTCAGTGATTCATCAGTCTTATATAACACCCAGCACTCATTACATTCCATGCCCTTCTTAATGTCCATCCCCCAGGTACCCCATCATCCCATCTCCCTTCCATCTAGCAAGCCTCAGTTTGTTTCCTATGATTAAGAGTCTCTTATGGTTTGTCTCCTTCCCTCGTTTCATCTTGTTTTTATTTTTCCTTCCCCTCCACTATGCTCCTCTATTTTGTTTCTTAAATTCCACATATGAGTGAAATCATATGATAATTGTCTTTCTCTGACTTATTACACTTAGTATAATATCCTCTAGTTCCCTCCATGTCGTTGCAAATGGCAAGATTTCATTTTTTGATGACTGAGTAGTATTCCATTGTGTATATATATACACATCTTCTTTATCCATTCATCTGCCGATGGACATCTGGGCTCTTTCCACAGTTTGGCTATTGTGGACATTGCTGCTATAAACATTGGGGTTCAGGTGCTTCTTCGGATCACTACATTTGTATCTTTGGGGTAAATTCCTAGTAATGTAATTGCTTGGTCATAGGGTAGCTCTATTTTCACCTTTTTGAGGAACCTCCATACTGTTTTCCAGAGTGGCTGCACCAGCTTGCATTCCCACCAACAGTGTGAGAGGGTTCCCCTCCCTTCTTCCGGTGTTGAGTTTGATAAGTTCTTATAGATTTTGGATACTAACCCTTTACTGATAAGACATTTGCAAATACCTTCTCCCATTACAGAATGTCTTTTGATTTTGTTGCTTTTTATCTTGATAAAGTCTCAATAGTTCATTTTTGCTTTGTTTCCTTTGCCTTTGGAGATGTTGCTGCAGCTAAGGTCAAAAGGTCGCTGCCTGTGTTTTCCTCTAGGATTTTGATGAATTCATCTCACATTTAGGTCTTTCATCCATTTTGAGTCTATTTTTGTGTGTGGTGTAAGGAAATGGTCCAGTTTCATTCTTCTGCATGTGGCTGTCCAATTTTCCCAACACCATTTGTTGAAGACACTGTCTTTTTTCCATTGGATATTCTTTCCTGCTGTGTCGAAGATTAGTTGACCATACAGTTGAGGGTCCATTGCTGGGTTCTCTGTTCTGTTCCATTGATTTATATGCCTGTTTTTGTGCCAGTACCATATTGTCTTGATGATTATAGTTTTGTAATAGAGCTTGAAGTCCAGGATTGTGATGCCACCACCTTTGGTTTTCTTTTTCAACATTCCTTTGGCTATTCGGGTCTTTTCTGGTTCCATACAAATTTTAGGATTATTCGTTCCAATTCTTTGAAAAATGTTGATGGGATTCTGATAGGGATTGCATTGAATGTGTAGACTGCTCTAGGTAGCATAGACATTTTAACAATATTTGTTCTTCCAATCCTTGAGCATGGAATGTTTTTCCATTTCTTTGTGTCTTCCTCAATTTCTTTCATGAGTATTCTATAGATTTCTGAGTACAGATCCTTTGCATCTTTGGTTAGGCTTATTCCTAAGTATCTTATGGTTTTTGGTGCAATTGTAAATGGGATCGATTCTTTAATTTCTCTTTTTTCTGTCTCATTGTTAGTGTATAGAAATGCAATTGACTTCTGTGCATTGATTTTATATCCTACCACTTTGCTGAATTTCTGTATGAGTTCTAGCAATTTCGGGGTGGAGTCTTTTGGGTTTTCCCCATAGAGTATCATGTCGTCTGCAAAGAGTGAGAGTTTGACTTCTTCTTTGCTGATTCGGATGCCTTTTATTTCTTTTTGTTGTCTGATTGCCGATGCTAGGACTTCTAGTACTATGTTGAACAACAGTGGTGAGAGAGAACATCCCTGTCATGTTCCTGACCTTAGGTGAAAAGCTCTGTTTTTCCCCATTGAGATTGTTATTTGCTGTGGGCTTTTTGTATATGACTTTTATGATATTGAGGTATCTTCCCTCTATGCCTACACTTTGAAGAGCTTTTGTCAAGAAAGGATGCCGTACTGTGTCAAATACTTTTTCTGAATCTATTGAGAGAATCATATGGTTCTTGTCCTTTCATTTATTAATGTAGTGTATCACATTGATTGACTTGTGGATATTGAACCACCCTTGCAGCCCAGGAATAAATCCCACTTGGTCGTGGTGAAAAATCCTTTTATGTAATGTTGGATCCTACTGGCTAGTATCTTGGTGAGAATTTTTGCATCCATGTTAATCAGGGATATTGGTCTGTAATTCTCCTTTTTGGTGGGCTCTTTGTCTGGTTTTGACTCCCAACCCAATTTTAAACTCTATTCCTTGATTCTCAGTCCTCCCCTCCTTTTGTATCAAGGACCCTTCAAAACAGAACTACAACCCCTTACTAAAGATATTGGATAGAAAATGATCAAAACAATGAAAAGTTTAATGTTGAAAGAACAACCAAATTATAGGTGAAGATTTTCTCAAAGTGTCATGTGCTTCCAGAAATTTAAAAACTTCCATCTTAAAAAGTGGCATTCTTGGGGATGGGATGTTCTTGCTTAAAATGGTACATGACTGGGGGCACCTGGGGGGCTCAGTTTGTTAAGCACCTGCCTTCAGCTCAGGTCATGATCCCAGGGTCCTGGAATCAAGCCCCACATCTGGTTCCCTGCTCAGTGCGAAGTTTGTTTATCCTTCTCCCTCTGCCCCTACCCCTGCTCATGCTCTCTCTTTCACTTTCTCTCAAATAAATAAAATCTTAAAAAAAAGTTACATGCTGGGACACATATAAAATACAAAGAGGAAGGGGTGCCTGAGTGACTCAGTTGGTTAAACATCTGACTCTTGATTTCAGCTCAGATCATGATCTCAGGGGGTTGTGAGATCCAGCCCTGAGTAGAGCTCTGTGCTGGGTGTGGACCCTGCTTAAGATTCTCTCTCTCCATCCCCCTCTGCCTCTCCCCTTCCCTCTCCCCCTCTAAAATAAGTAAGTAAGTAAGTAAGTAAGTAAGTAAGTAAGTAAATAAATAAATAAATAAATAAATAAAAGAGGAAGGTGAGGTAAGATGCATTTTGTACCTACCACATGCCAGGCATTTAGGTATAAACAAACAAAAAGTCTAGCTAATGGTCAGGGTCATTTGTTTTGAAGGGTATTACAAGTTCCATTTAGAGATAAAACTTTAGATGCAGGTTTCTGAAATAAAATGCTATTATTCACACAGAGACTAGTGGAATAGCATAATTTATTTCCTCAGCTATGAGTAATGATAAAAGTTTAAGTAGGGCATCAAGTCCAGTCATTCCATTCTGAAGAAAAAAAAAGCCTCAAGATGTTACTACATTTTTCTGGGAAGACAAACATATTTTAAATAATGGATACTTAACAGGGAAGTTCTACAATAAGGTGGAAAGCAAACACATCAAGAGTGTTCTAACTAAAATTTCTGCTTGAAACATGACTATGTTATGCTCAACAAATAAGCAAGCGGTGTGTTTCTGTTCTTTGAAATAGATGTGGATGTTATTTCTATTAGTGGTTGTAAAATAATATCATCGTGGGTTTAAGAGTTATCTTTTTAAAAAAATTATTTAAACTTGAAAATTTGCAATAATCCAGAAATACAGTTCAGTGGCATTTTTCATCATGTGGCAGGTAACTAATCTAATACTTGACAATCTAATTCCTGACATTAGATATTATATCCCAATTTTTAAATAGGATTTCAGTGGGATAAATGCATAAGAGTATAATTAAAGCTTTAGCACATAATGTTCTCCCTAATGTTACCAAAGGATGATTACATCATTTACAAATTAATCCCCAAGTTATAACCACTGGTTGTGTACCTAATTAAGAGTTAGAAAAATAAGGTGTCAAAAAAAATGGCCTTGGAGTTGTATCTGGCTTTTGATTTGTGAGCCTTATTGATAGATGAAAGTTGTAGAACCATTTTTCTCATACAACAACTGTATACAGCCTCTTAAATATCAAAAGTGGATTTTTTACAACTGTGAGATTTCCTTTCTACATAAAATTTAACCCTTAATCAATAAGGCTGATATATGTATTCAACTCTAAATCTCTACATTTTTTACCTAACCTTTATTCCTAGATCACTTCAATTTTATTGGTATATTCCTATATTCCTCCTCAGATATCAAATGTTGGTAATAATATTTCAGAATTTAAGAGCTATTGCTTCTTGGTGATTTTTCACAGTTACCATGGTTAAATTTCTCGGTTAAATTTATACTCATTGGTTTTTTTCTACTTCTGAATGGGCCATTTAGAATTAAATGCTGCATAAATCCCTAAACTTGAGAGTATACTTTTAGAGGATCTAAATCATAGAAATACGACATTCTGCTCAGTTAATCAGTGCAACATGTTTATGTCTCTATGGAGATAGATTGAGTTGGGTGTCCACTCAACCACAGACTGCTGAATATCATTTGGCTTCAGTAATACCAATGTGTCTTTATCTAAGATATGTACTGTTCATGGATGGGATCTTTTCATTCTCAATCAATCCAGCTTACATCACTCTCCTTTTTTAAATTCCCTTCAGTGTTTGACTTAAGCTTTTCTTATAGAGGTAGTTGTAACATGGTGGTTTTAAATCTGTGTATGTTCAAATGACTTTTACCAACAGATTATTAAACACCTTCAACTGCAATTTATCTTTGCTTAAAATGGATATATCAACTTACACTCTCCCAAGCTAACAATGTAATTCTTACCTATTATTCAAGGCTAAGCATCAATACCTTCTCATTCTCTTACAACATAACCCACAGCAATTTCACTTTATTCTGAAATGCCAAATAGTTTTTGTATTTTCCATGCATTGGAAATTGTTTTTTCCTGTATATGTATTTTCTTAATGTAGCGCAATCCATAACACACACTTAAGTAATGATCTCCATAGCTTATTTTGATAACTTTAACATAATTAACATAATAATCACTGAAACAATGGAAACTTTCATCTGTATTACTTCTTCCTCCTCTAACACATCTCCACCATTTAACTGTAATTCTTGGAAAAGGCAGAACAGTGATTTGTTGTGAGTAAAATCAGTACAGGTTCTTTTTCCGATTCAACCATTAATTGGAAAGTGAGATATTTGGCACAGTAAGTAGCTTCTCTTATTCTAAGTTCTATAGGTAGAAGATGAACCAAAATAGAATAAAAACTTCTTTTGTGGGGAGCAGGGGAGCAAAATCTTCTGCCAGCAAATTTGAAGATAACCAACCTAGGTGGGGGCGGGGGACACAAATGTTGATTTAGAGTGTCTGCTATCTCAATGTTTCCATCCCCTTAATCATTTGAATCCAATTCTACCAACACTGAATAAATGTCTACCATGTTAATTGAGCTTCTCTAGGCATTCTGAAAACAGAGAATTCAACAGTATCTGATTCTGGCTTTCAGTCCTCATCTACTGACAACTTGTGGGAATAAAACAAGAATTTAGATAAGTATAAATCAAAAATATATTACAGAATGTACTGTGGTAGAATTACAATTAAATGGCTCTTATATCTCAGGGTTTCTTTATTTGTGGGTTGTTTTTGGTTTGTTTGTTTGTTTTTGTATCCTACATGAAAGATTTTAATTCCAATTAGCTAAAAGTTTGGGGAGAAAGAGTATCATTTATACTGAGTTTCAGAGAATGAGCAAAATATTGACAATTACAAATAGGGTAAAGGTCTTCTACTCTGATGGAAATTCTTGAGCAAAGATGTTGCTACTCTGTTTCCAGAAAAAGGAGTGGAAAACCACTTCTATCCTCAGTTGTCATTGCTGTCAAATGGTTCTAAAGCTTCCTAACCTTTGTCAAATATGTAACTCATCACTATCACCAATGATGCAGAAACTCTTACTCTACAGGATTAACAAAACCATGGTCTTCAGAGTCTTACTTGGGAAGCTAAAGGAAAGAATCAAGAGTAAAAAATTACAACTCCATCTGCCCTCTAGTTCAATGTATCCTTTGTATCTGATGAATGACTTCTAAAGCTAGGAAGTATTTGATCTGAAATTCCATTATTACGAAGCAGGAGATTAAATTGAAAATATAAAATGTTCTGAAGAGTACATGTTCCTTATTTTAAAATATTATAATTAGTAAAGATGCTTAAATATCAACACAGGAAAAATTTTAATTGGAGATATTCCTAAAGCATGCATAAGTAGAGAAATCATATGAATAGTCAACATTTATCCTGCCAAAGGGCAGACCATTTTTGACTAAATGCTATAATTAGGATATTCCTCTGCCATTTATGCCATCATGAATATACAATTTTGTGCTGGAAAAGGCTTCTGAATTTATTTAGTCCTAGTGCCTCATTTCACAGTGGTTAAACAACTTTCACAATATTAGAGAGAATCATTCTGTCAATGGAAGACTAGATATAGTAAATCAGGGATTTTATCCTCTATACTGGTATCCTTTCTTATAGTCCCAAGAAACTTAAATCTCATTATTTGGCATCTCGAACAACCTTTATAAGTAAAGTTTCTAAAGAATCAACTTAGTTTTCCTAACAGTAATCCTTTGTATAGATCACATGAGTAATTGGACATCTATTTAGTTTGTCATCTTTTCTGTAGCAAAATATAACAGAGATATTGGCCAAATACTGCCCACGTTGGAGTCTCAGAAAAGGGTAACGTCTTCTCCAAAGACAAGAAGAATCCCTGGAACAAATCTTGTGTCCAGGGATAACTCAGAAGGTAGTATTTACTAAACATGTTTGGAAGACTTAGCTTATTAAGCAAATATCTGGTTCATCATTTATTGAGGTGTAACAAAAAAAATCCTTAATTTTTTTTGGAATTCACCAAATTTTTTTTGAAATTTAATAAAAAGGAGTAAAGAGAAAGCCCATGTATATAGCTTAATAATGCCCAGTGCTGCATAAGTACTCTGACATCGACATATATTAGAAAAACTCATGTTTGCTTATAACTAATCTGTGTGAAAACTGAAGAAAGGCTTCTCACCCCAAATAGGACAACAGAGGCACTGGCTTAAGGGCAAGATAAACTACCATTTACAGCTTCTTATAGATATATCTCTGGCATTTTGAAAAATGTGCATTAACAAAAGGGAGCTGCAAGCTAGGGATAATGACAGAGGCCAGATGGAAAGAAAAAGAGAGGCAGGAAAGCAGATCAGAAGGCATGATAGCATAGTAGTTAAACAGATGGATCCCTGTGGTCAGATTATGTGTTTTCAATAGCCAGCTCTACTATATGTAGACTTTTTGACCATGGACATACTACCTTATGTTTCTGTGACTCCATTTGTTCATATATAACATTGGGAAACTAAACTGTACACTACTAGAATTGTGAAGATTAAATAAGTTAATATGCACAAAACACTAAAACAATAGAGGGTATATAACTACTAAGTATTGGAAACTCTTATTAGAAGAGTTTGGTGGAAGAATATCGTCACTGGTGAATATGATGAATAATCCCTGGGCCAAAGAGGTCGAAGAGAACAGAGAACAAAAATTGTATACAGGTAGAACTTAATAATTTGGAGTCTTTGAACAAACAACACTCAGATACTCAGGAAGGGACAGGGTGTAGTTGGCAAGGCCTAGAAGGAAAGACTGGGGCCCTGAGCTCATTTTCAATATTCTGGCCATTTCAGGGGCTGGATATTGAGGAAGGTAGGGCCGCTGTCTTAAAGGAAAGGTGCTGAGGTCCTCGGCTTGTTATCCAACAAGTTAAAGACAGAGTTACTAAATGTAGAGGAAAAAGCCTGGGGTTTAATCAGAGGAAAAGAAAGAGGCCATAATTTCTTTGGGTCTTAAAGTAAAAGTAGGATTAGCAGAAAGAATAATTGGTGCTGAATTAGCTGTACCACAAGAGAGATCTCAAAAATTTCCTAGAGAAAAATTTAATACCTAAATCTCAGGCATATCAAAGTTATAGGTCTTGATTAGGAACCTGTAGGTGGGAAATAAGTGACACCTACTTTGTGGATCTTGGGAAACACAGCACAGAGCACAAGGACATGTGTATTCATGTGTTTGTTAAATATCCTATAAGGAATAAAGTGATTTATAATTTTGAATATTTCAAATTTTAGTTTCAGAAGTCCACTCACCTCTGTTGTTAAAAAAGTGAAATATCAAAATGTAGCAACATGCTGGCACTGGAATCTCAAAAATAGCAGAGTAGCCATTGAAAATATTTTATACATAAAAGTCCTGAAAATCTTATTTTTTATATAACAACACTTTGCATTGATCAAAATATCTAACTAGCATTTAACCGAAAGAACACTGATTCAGATTCTTCAAATATTTTACCAGCCATCAACAGTGCTAATATTTCATATAAAAATATATAAAATATAAGAAAAAATTTAAATGGGTGTTATATATACCACTCTTCAATATAGCTTATAATTTGTTAATAGTTGACTTCTCCCCACATTTTAAAAGGCAAATAACAATAAAAATGAAAATAGCAAAATATAAATGTAAATAAAAAATAAGCAAATGTCAAGCTTCATCATTTTTGATATAAAGTAATTATCTCTTTCCAAATAAAAAATGTAAATTAGACCTATCCATTTTTATATCTCATTGGTATAATTTTATACTCTAATAAAAGGTACATTTTCAAGTATAATCAGTTTTAAATCACATAAGGAAAAATTCAGATTCATATGGATGAATGAATAATTGAGTGACTTAAATAGAATTCCAAAAAGTGATGATTCATATCTCACTTTCACAGAATGCTAGAGTAAATGAGACAGTGTACCTAACATGACAAAGCAACAACAACAAAACTAAAATAGCATCCTTTATTAAACTTCATTAAACTTTATCTGATAGGCACTGTTCTAAGACGTATCTATGGAACAAGTTCTATAATGATTCCCATTTTAGGTAGGAAGAACTGAGGCACATTTCTCCTGAGTAAATTCTTCAGTGTCACACAACTGGTAATATGAGAGGCAAGGTTTGTTCCTAGATGGTCTGGATCCAGGGCCTAAATTTAACCACTTACTATGTCCAGCCCTTACAAAATACTAGAGGCATAAGGCACATAAGCAACTACATGTTTAGTCCTCACTTTTTCCAAGCATTCTGATACTATGAGAATCATACAGTTGCTCTCTAAAAGTTCTAATTTTATTTTTGGAAGTAATTCACTAACAAATAGGGTCATCTGTAATAGTATCAAAAACTTTAATTCTTGGGGCGCCTGGGTGACTCAGTCGGTTAAGCATCTACCTTTGGCTCAGGTCATGATCCCAGAGTCCTGGGATCGAGTCCCACATTGGCTCCTTTACTTAGCAGGGAGCCTGCTTCTCCCTCTGCCTGCCGCTCCCCCTGCTTGTGCTCTCTCTCTTGCTAGCTCTCTCTCTCTGTGTCAAATAAACAAATAAAATCTTTAAAAATACCCTTATATTCTTTTATCATTTTTTCAATTCCCCTATCTTAATATTTTCCATGGTATAGACTCAATTATTCCTCAACCTGAACTAAGCTGAGTGTTGTTTAACCATTATTCTTTAGAACACAGTAAGTCAAAACCCAACAGGAAATCAAGCATAGTGTGTTAAATGGATGTTTCTGTTAACTGCAGAGCAAAATGAAGACTTAGACTAATATGTTCAAGTCCTGTAGGAAAGTTAACATGCAGAACTTAATTCAAAGAAAACACTAGTATGCTATTATGACTTCAGTCAAAAGTAAAAAAATAGGGAATATTTGAGTTTAAACGGGGCTATTGAATTGGCATGTGAAAGGAATCTCTGCATGCAATTTGCTATCTTTGATTCAAATCTAAAATAATGTAAAGAGAAGTACCTAAAGTCAAAATCCCATGTATTATATTTAAAATGAAACCTGCTGTACATTATCCAAAATTATTGTATTTAGTTTCAAATAGCATTATTCTTAGCAACATGGAACATAAACAAATGTATTGGAAACTCTTTCTTTAAAAGGTCACTTTGTGAGTTGGTCTAATGAGCCATGTTTCTGGTCAATAGGAAAGGTACCCCTAAACTGAGCTCAATCAATTAAGTCCACAGAAAATAAGTAGGGCATTTCACATTCATTCATATTTAGCCTACTCTTTTAGCACCAGACTTTATTGCTGAGTACTTTGGGGAAAAGATGTCTGCTAAGACCGCTCTATAAAAGTAGGGGAAAATGTAAAATGTTTATATAATTGTTTCATAGTTAACTTTTTCTTAAAGGTAGATATTTTTCTTCAACCATCTAAGAAGGAAAAAACTTAAAATTCAGGGACATTAATAGTGAAAATGTCAATGTACTCTGGAAAAATTAACCTGTTCCCTTTTTATATGGTCTCTTTACTGGCCGCTTTTTCTTTTTTTTTAAATTTTTATTTATGTTTTAATTTTTTTGAGAGAGAGAGAGCACAAAGAAGCAAGCAGGGATGGTGGGGGGAGAGGGTCAGAGGGAGAGAGACAGAGAATTTCAAGCAGGCTCCATGCTCAGTAGAGAGTCCAAGGCAGGGCCCCATCTCAGGACCCTGAGATCATGACCTAAGCCAAGATGAAGAGGCCAACGACTTAACCAACTGAGTCATCCAGATGCCCCCTGGCCACTTTTTCAATAGAGTTTAAGGCTGCAACCTGAAGTCCTTATAACCACCTTGAACTCTTAACCCATATAAAAGAGAAAAATAAAGAGAAACAGAGCCTCATGTTTAATTTCTTTCTATTATATATTACGAACTTCTTTCAAAAACTTCTTAACTCCTGGGAGTTCTCAAAGTATATAAGCAAATCAGTATATAAGCAAAGGGAAGATACTGGGATTATTGATGTAACAGCATTTAGAAGAGAGTCATATTGATTCATTTCCCTATTCCCTGGTTAGTGCAATTACTAGTCCAGCTAGCGCACTTATATTAACAGGCAGTAATACTATAAAAGTGTTGATTCTGAGATAAAGAGTCCAAGTTACCATATATCCCTAGCCAGAGCCCACACTTCCCACTGCAGATGACAGGACAAGGTCCTAGGCAAGGAAAAGGGGGTGATTCAGGTTTTGTAGAGAATGAAACTTTTACAATTTTGTGGGTGTTCATTAAATAAAAATACAAATTAGGGTTGTCTGGGTGGCACAGTGAGTTGAAAGTCCAACTCTTGGTTTCAGCTCAGGTTGTAATCTCAAGGTTGTGAGATCTGAGATGGAGCCCTGCATTGGGGGGCTTGCTTGAGATTCTCTCTCCCTCTCCCTCTACCCCTCCCGCTCACTCATGCTCTCTCAGGTAAATAAATAAACCTTTAAAAAAATACAAATTATAAATACAAGATTAGAAACAAATGGACATATTTTGAATGATGAAAGTTTCAAAAAAATTACACATTTTAAAAGCCAACTAATATCTCAAAGCAAAAAAATACATAATGTCATTAGAACCCATTGTGAAGCACCTCCCTCAGTGCTGAACAGTGCTAATGTTAAGGTGCACTGTTTCCCAGAAAATCTGCCTCTAAAAGGGACTGTCCACTTCTTTATTTTTTTTTTTAAGATTTTATTTATTTATTTGACAGAGAGGGACACAGCGAGAGAGGGAACACAAGCAGTGGGAGTGGGAGAAGAAGGCTTCCTACTGAGCAGGGAGCCTGATGCAGGACTCAATCCCAGAACCCTGGGATTGTGACCTGAGCTGAAGGCAGACGCTTAACGCCTGAGCCACCCAGGCGCCCTGGGACTGTCCACTTCTTGAGAAGAGAGTTATTTCACTTACATTATGGAGAAGATGCCAAAACTACATCCTGATGGCACAATTTGGATTTACATCTTGACAAAATTAAAAAATTCCCTCTTGTTTGAAAGATAAATTTTGTTATAGAAAAAAACTAATGGAGAGAACAAAATGTTTAAGAAACAAGGCCAGGATAACTTCTTAATGATTTAAATACATCTAAATGCCAAATTTCAAGGATAGTGCTATTCTTTATTCTTCATGAAAAGCTAAAATGCTTCACATTACTTCTTTTGGAAATGATGATTTGTTTTGTTTTGTTTTGTTTTTTGGGTTTTTTTGGTGAATGTATTTTTTTATTGCAAGGTTACACACAGCTCTGTTTTCTTAACGTTTCTGCATAATGTATAAATCAAACAGGTATACTTGATACATATTTATGGAGGATTTTTTTTTTCTTCATTCTCTGATCTCAGGAGACATCACAAAAGGAAGCAGCTAGGTCTTTGAAATGCATTGGTTTTGTGATTGTACTTTTAGGACAAAGTGACTAGAGTCTGTTTTCTTTATAGCTTCACCAGTTAATAATTTTTATAGTGCTAAGTTAACATTCTTCCAAAGGTTATAAATAAAAACATGATTCAACAAAATTGCAAGCAGGTAAGTAGACCTGCTTCAAAAGTTTTTAGATTATTTCACTTATTCAAAAATGAATTACAAATTCATTCTCTATCACCCATCAGATACAAAGAATTGTTCATAAAAGACCTTAAAGGAAAATTATGTGTATGAAGACAGTTGAAATGAGAAAACTTAGCAGGAAACAATTTGAGAACAATTACAAACAAATATGTTAACCAGTAAAAATGATACAATATTACTTGACTAAATACATTCTCAAGGAAACAAATTTTGTAGAAAGAGAAGTACTTCAAAAAAAGGATAAATATTATGTCTCAATTAAATCCAAAGCTTAATTATTTGTGTCTTTTATTCTAAATGCTACAGCCAGGTTTGGGCTCTTTGTATTTTCTTAACCAACTCATTTTATACAATACCTTCAGTTACTCCTGATTATTTCTTGTTTTCTCCCTTTGACTATGTCTAGACCCAAATCATAAATTATTTAAAATTTTTTAAGAAAACCTTTTATAATTTAATGAAAAGTTCAGTTCAAGTGCTAATTCTCAATATTTATGGTAACAACTACTGCAGTTCAAACTGAAAAGAAACCAGAAGGGCTTCAGTCATAATTTACCCAGATTTACTTTTAATTAACAGTTTGGACTCCCTGGGTAGTTGAAACTATTACCAAACTATTTCACTTAATCAGCAGAAAAGTTGGTAAATGTGAGGCCTCATAAAATCTTCAGCGATGTTTTTCAGTTACTGTAAATAATGCAGTTACCGAGTTAATAAATAATAGCCTAAAGTGAAAGAATGAAAGGAAGAAGCTATGGCAAGTTAGAAAAGATGTATTTCTGACATCAATTGTAAATGAGATAGTTAATCATAGAATCATAGACTCAAAAAGCTGGAAAGGATTATAAGGCATTTTTTATTTGCCTGGGTTTTTTTGAAAATGGAGTTTTTAAATTTCTCTTTTCAAATCTTTGAAATCAGTTTTTTGCCTTTCCTCCAACATGGAGGGAATTGTAAAAGCACAAAGACTACCATAAGCTGGGGTCTCCTCAAGTAGTGAGGAAATTTGCACTATCTGTTAGTTTTCATTAAAGCAATCCTTAATGAACTGACAAAGAAATAGAAGTTATATTCTATGCCCCTGAAGAGCTTAAGTTCTCCTCAAGAGAATATTGTCAACAAAGGATAACAAAAACATACCTGACTCCAATTAATTACAAAACTATATATTACAATTGAGTGTTTTGTTCTAAGGCAATACTGAGTGTGTAGAGACATTGGAATGAAGTGAAATACATAAAGGATTTCCTTAAAAGTTCCTTTTTCATTGGAAGTGATAGCCACATGCTTCAGTATGCAGAATGATAGTGCATCACAAATAGTTTTCATCTGATTTCCTGTGTCACATTTTATTTTGGCATCAATTATTTCTTGTGTGTTTTCTTGAATCCTCAATTACACTGCCCAATCACTGGAAATAAATCTCTTAGAATTCTTTTATATGATGCCAATTCCATAAATAATACTGAGCACTACTTAAGACATAAATAAATGCATATTGATTGACTGACTAAAAATTATTTCTGCAAAAGGAAAATTTAATTTTAATTAATAAACAATAAATTAAATAATTCACATTCAACTAAGAAAGTAAGTTTGATGGAAATGTCATTTTATGCAAGAACCACAGAAGATCCTAAAATGCTAAATATATCTTTGAACACAGTAATAAAGTATGATATAATGGTTTAATATTTAAATAGCAAAGTGACTGTGATTTGAATGAATTCAAGGCTACTCTTAATAACTGATGAGTTGCTTTCATGCACCTTTACAGGTAGTAGAAGACTTGACCCCAAACACAATGAAAGTCATCTAGAGAGGAGGAAATAGCTAGTGGCATGTGATGATTGAGGTTACTTCCCAAGCATACATCAGATACATAAATAATGCTGAGCACTACTTAATAGTGGTAGTGCTATTAATACCCATAAATAGTACCCATAAATAGTTGGTAAGTATCATGAAAGAGGCTTATGGCCCTCAAACAGTAGGAGGTGGTTTGAATTAGATACATAGATCATTATTATGTAACTTTATTCCCATGTCACTGTGGTTTATAACAGAGAGATTATAGTAGTTGTTCTTTAATTCCCACACACCTTGTATATACAGTGTGTATGCATTTACAGTTCTACACCACTGAAAATCTATCCAGGAGCCAGCCTGGGAATTTAGGTCACAGGCAAAGCAAGGAAGAACTACATGGAGATGTTATATATCAGCTTAGAGATAGATCTGGGGACAAAGGGGAAGTACTATAGATCATGGTTAGGTTAGGCAATGCAAAAACTAGGAAAATATGCTTATAAGCATGTGGTTAATTGTTGACTTACTTTTTATTTTGGAATTTCTAATTCTTTCATTTTTATCTTAAAAAAGAACTATTAGTGCTACTCATATTTCATATATGGAGTCCCCTCCCACTTCCTACTAAGTCCATATGTCAAATTTTATAAATTTTCAAGTAAATGAGGTATATCAGCAGGGTAGAGTCAAAGTTCCACAATGCAGAAATTTTCATAATGAGGCCATCACTGCTTCACTGGCTTTCAATATATTGTGATTTATAAGAGCTTATGTTTGCCAACTTAAACTGATTTAGGGATTATATCTTCTAATTTTAACTTAGTTTTCACCAAAAGGAACAGTAGCTTTGAAAGATACTTTACAAATAAATGTCAGGTTAAAGACAGTATTAATAACACCAATAAAAGCAAGAAATAAAAAGTTGGCAAAGGCTACACTACTACCACAAGTCCTGGTAACCATATTATGAGGTGAAATAAGATGATTTAATCTCTAACAGAATTTCATATAAGACTATTCTATGGAGGGACCTGGGTGGCTCACTTGGTTAAGCATCTGCCTTCAGCTCAGGTCATGATCCCAGGGTCCTGGGATCCAGCCCGGCATCGGGCTCCCTGCTCAGTGGGGAGTCTGCTTCTCCCTCTCCCTCTGCCCCTCCCCTTCACTCATGTTCTCTTTCTCTCAAATAAATAAATCTTAAAAAAATAAATAGATAATAAATGCTTTTAAAAAGGAGTATTCTATGTCTTAAGATATTAACCTATAGAAATCATGTTCTAATGGATTCATTCCCAATCAAGTACTAAACATTTTATAGAAAATATTTCTAAAATTTTATCAATGATGAGTGGATGGACTTGCTCTCTATGTAATATGAAATTATCTATTTTACTAAAATTAAAAATGACAGCATAAAAGAAGATATTAACTGGGGGCGGAGCAAGATGGCAGAGGAGTAGGAGACTGGATTTTGTCTGGTCTGAGGAATTCAGCTGGAGAGGGATCAAACCATTCTGAACACCTATAAACTCAACAGGAGATCGAAGAAAACAATAGCAACAACTCTCTGAACAGAAAAGCGACCACTTTCTGGAAGGTAGGACATGCAGAGAAGTGAATCCAAGGTGATATTCGGGAGGATAGATGGCGGGGGAGGGGGCCTCCATCGGCCACTTCTGGCAAGTGATAGAACCACGGAGCACAAAATCGGAACTTTTAGAAGTCAGCTCCGCTGAGAGACGTTGCTCCAGTGGCTAAGCAGGGGGTGGAACCCTCATGGGACAGTGTGATCTCAGGACCCTCGGGGTCACAGAAAGACCTGGGGTGCCTGAGTGCGGCAGAGGTCCTAGGTATTGGAGCAGGGAAGCCGGCTGCAGAGATGGAGCCGAGGCGCGGGCTCTCAGCTCGTGGTTGCCATAAACCATGATCCACGGCACAGTCGGGCCACTGCTCCTCCAGCAGGGACCCAACAAGTGGCAGATCCAGGGAGACTCCCCTTCCTCCCCCGGGAGGAGCGGCGCGGGAGCGCACCGCAGGGATCTGCTGGGTTTGGAGACTCCACACCGAGTCGGTTGCCAGAGATAGAAATGCTCAGTCACAGGCCGGGTGAGTACAGAGTACGGCCGGAGACTGGGGGGACGGGAGTGACTGACTGCTTTTCTCTGAGGGCGCACTGAGGAGCGGGGTCCCAAGTTCTCAGCTCCTCTGGGGAGGAGACTGGGAGGCCGCCATTTTCACTCTCAGCCTCCAAAGCTGTATAGAAAACTTGCAGGGAACAAAAGCTCCCAAGAGCAAACCCCAGCTGATTACTTAGCCCGGAGGGGCAAGGGCGGGGCAATTCCGCCTACAGCAAAGACATTTGGGAACCATGGCAACAGGCCCCTCCCCTAGAAGATCAGCGAGAACAGTCAGACAAGACCAAGTTTACCGATCGATGAGAACAGCAGGACTCCAGCACTAGGGGAATAATGCACATAGAATCCATGGCTTTTTTACGATGATTCTTAAGTCTTTCAAAGTTAATTTTTTTAACTGTCTTTTTTTTTTTCTTTTTCCCTTTTCAACCAACATCTTATCAATCCCTTTTTAAAAAAAACATTTTTATTTTTCATTTTTAGAGTCATATTCTATCTCTTCATAGTAGTTACCCTTTTTTTTGGCATATATATAAAAGTTGTTCTCTCTTTAAAATTTTGAGACTTTCTTCTAACAGATCAAAATATACCCTAAATCTCTAGTGTATGGTTTTGTTCTACTCTCCTGCCTGATCACATTCTCTTTTTTTTTTTTTTAAATCCTCTTCTTTCTTTTTTCAAACAACTTCTTATCAATTCCTTTTATAAAATCTTTTATAATTTTCATCTTTACAGTCATATTCCATCCCTTCATCGTATCAACCCTTATTTTTGTACATATATAAGTTTTTCTTTCTTTAAAATTTTGGGAGGCACTTTCTTCTAACAGACCAAAATACACCAAAAATCTAGTGTGTGGCACTGATCTATTTACAAGCCTGATCATATTTGATCATATTCTGTTTTTTTTTGTTTGGTTTGGTTTTAGTTTGTTTTTTTCTTTTTTCTTTTTTCTTTTTTCTTTCCCTTTCATTTCCCCTGGCTTCAGTTCTTTTCTGATTTGTTTAGAGTATATTTTCTGGGGATGTTGTTACCCTGTTAGCATTTTGTTCTCTCATTAATCTGTTCTCCTCTGGACAAAATGACAAGATGGAAAAAATCACCTCAACAAAAAGAACAAGAGGTAGTACCAACTGCCAGAGACCTACTCAATACAGACATTAGTACTATGTCAGATCTAGATTTCAGAATCATCACTTTAAAGATACTAGCTGGGCTTGAAAAAAGCATGGAAGTTATTAGAGAAACCCTTTCTAGAGAAATAAAAGAACTAAAACCTAACCAAGTCGAAATCAAAAAAGCTATTAATGAGGTGCAATCAAAAATGGGGGCACTAACTGCTAGGATAAATGAGGCAGAAGAGAGAATCAGTGATATAGAAGACAAAATGATGGAAAATAAAGCTGAGAAAAAGAGAATTAAACAACTACTGGATCATGAGGGCAGAATTTGAGAGATAAGTGATACCATAAGACAAAACAACATTAGAATAATTGGGATCCCAGAAGAAGAAGAAAGAGAGAGAGGCGCAGAAGGTATAATGGAGTAAATTATAGCAGAGAACTTCCCTAATTTGGGGAAGGAAACAGGCATCAAAATCCAGGAGGCACAGAGAACTCCTCTCAAAATCAATAAAAATAGGTCAACACCCCAACATCTAATAGTAAAACTTACAAGTCTCAGAGACAAGGAGAAAATCCTGAAACTAGCTCGGGCTGTCATTGAAAATAGAAGGAGAGATAAAAAGCTTCCAGGACAAACAAAAACTAAAGGAATTTGCAAACATGAAACCAGCCTTACAAGAAATATTGAAAGGGGTCCTCTAAGCAAAGAGAGAGCCTAAAAGCAACATAGACCAGAAAGGAACACAGACAATATACAGTAACAGTCACCTTACAGGCAATACAATGACACTAAATTCATATCTTTCAATAGTTACGCTGAATGTAAGTGGGCTAAATGCTCCAATCAAAAGACACAGGCTATCAGATTGGATTAAAAAACAAGACCCATTGATATGCTGTTTGCAAGAGACTCATTTTAGAACCAAAGACACCCCCAGATGGAAAGTGAGGGGGTGGAAAACCATTTACCATGCTAATGGACACCAAAAGAAAGCTGGGGTGGCAATCCTTATACCAGACAAATTAGATTTTAAACTAAAGACTGTCATAAGAGATGAGGAAGGACACTATAACCTACTTAAAGGGTCTATCCAACAAGAAGATCTAACAATTGTAATATCTATGCCCCTAACATGGGAGCAGTATATTACATAAGGCAATTAATAACAAAAGCAAAGAAACACATTGACAACAATACAATAATATTGGGGGACTTTAACACCCCCCTCACTGAAATGGACAGATCATCTAAGCAAAAGATCAACAAGGAAAGAAAGACTTTAAATGACACACTGGACCAAACGGACTTCACAGACATATTCAGAACATTCCATTCCAAAGCAACAGAATACACATTCTTCTCTAGTGCCCATGGAACATTCTCCAGAATCGATCACATCCTAGGTCACAAATCGGGTCTCAACCAGTACCAAAATATTGGGATCATTCCCTGCCTATTTTCAGACCACAATGCTTTGAAACTAGAACCCAATCACAAGAGGAAAGTCAGAAAGAACTCAAATACATGGAGGCTAAAGAGCATCCTACTAAAGAATGGGTCAACCAGAAAATTAAAGAAGAATTAAAAAAAATTCACGGAAACAAATGAAAATGAAAACACAACTGTTCAAAATCTTTGGGATACAGCAAAGGCAGTCCTGAGAGGAAAGTATATAACCATACAAGCCTTTCTCAAGAAACAAGAAAGGTCTCAAATACACAACCTAACCCTACACCTAAAGGAGCTGGAGAAAGAACAGCAAATAAAGCCTAAACCCAGCAGGAGAAGAGAAATAATGAAGATCAGAGCAGAAATCAATGAAATAGAAACCAAAAGAACAGTAGAACAGATCAATGAAACTAGGAGCTGGTTCTTTCAAAGAATTAACAAGATTGATAAACCCCTGACCAGACTTATCAAAAAGAAAAATGACCCAAATCAACAAAATCATGAATGAAAGAGGAGAGATCACAACCAACACCAAAGAAATACAAACAATTATAAGAACATATTATGAGCAACCATATACCAGCAAATTAGATAACCTGGAAGAAATGGATGCATTCCCAGAGATGTATCAACTACCAAAACTGAACCAGGAAGAAATAGAAAACCTGAACAGACCTATAACCACTAAGGAAATTGAAGCAGTCATCAAAAATCTCCCAACAGGGCGCCTGGGTGGCTCAGTTGGTTAAGCAACTGCCTTCGGCTCAGGTCATGATCCTGGAGTGCCGGGATCGAGTCCCGCATCAGGCTCCCTGCTCAGCAGGGAGTCTGCTTCGTCCTCTGACCCTATCCCCTCTCATGTGTTCTCTCTCTCTCATTCTCTCTCAAATAAATAAATAAAATCTTTAAAAAAAAAAATCTCCCAACAAACAAGAGCCCAGGGCCAGATGGCTTCCCAGGGGAATTCTACCAAACATTTCAAGAAGAATTAATACCTATTCTTCTGAAACTGTTCCAAAAAATAGAAATGGAAGGAAAACTTCCAAACTCGTTTTATGAGGCCACCATTACCTTGATCCCCAAACCAGACAAAGACCCCATCAAAAAGGAGAATTACAGACCAATATCCTTGATGAACATGGATGCAAAAATTCTCACCAAAATACTAGCCAATAGGATCCAACAGTACATTAAAAGGATTATTCACCAGGACCAAGTGGATTTATCCCTGGGCTGCAAGGTTGGTTCAACATCCACAAATCAATCAATGTGATAGAATACATTAACAAAAGAAAGAACAAGAATCATATGATCCTCTCAATAGATGCAGAAAAAGCATTTGACAAAGTACAGCATCCTTTCTTGATCAAAACTCTTCAGAGTATAGGGATAGAGTGTACATACCTCAATATCATAAAAGCCATCTATGAAAAACCCACAGCGAATCTCATTCTCAATGGGGAAAAACTGAGAGCTTTCCCCCTAAGGTCAGGAACGTGGCAGGGATGTCCACTATCACCACTGCTATTCAACATAGTATTAGAAGTCCTAGCCACATCAATCAGACAACAAAAAGAAATAAAAGGCATCCAAATCGGCAAAGAAGAAGTCAAACTCTCACTCTGCAGACGATATGATACTTTATGTGGAAAACCTAAAAGACTCCACCCCAAAACTGCTAGAACTCATACAGGAATTCAGTAAAATGGCAGGATATAAAATCAATGCACAGAAATCAGTGGCACTCCTATACACCAACAAGACAGAAGAAAGAGAAATTAAAAAAAAATAGAAAGAGAAATCAAGGAGTCGATCCCATTTACAATTGCCGCCAAAACCAGAAGATACCTAGGCATAAATTTAACCA
This sequence comes from Neomonachus schauinslandi, assembly GCF_002201575.2. Lineage (NCBI taxonomy): Eukaryota > Metazoa > Chordata > Mammalia > Carnivora > Phocidae > Neomonachus > Neomonachus schauinslandi. The sequence goes on from NC_058412.1 coordinate 68,033,749, forward strand.
AAGAGGTAAAGAATCTGTACTCAGAAAACTATAAAATACTCATGAAAGAAATGGAGGAAGACACAAAGAAATGGAAAAATGTTCCATGCTCATGGATTGGAAGAACAAATATTGTGATGATGTCAATGCTACCTAGAGCAATCTACACATTCAGTGCAATCCCCATCAAAATACCATCCACTTTTTTCAAAGAAATGGAAGAAATAATCCTAAAATTTGTATGGAACCAGAAAAGACCCTGAATAGACAGAGGAATGTTGAAAAAGAAAAGCAAAGCGGGCGGCATCACAATTCCGGACTTCCAGCTCTATTACAAAGCTGTCATCATCAAGACAGTATGGTACTGGCACAAAAACAGACACACAGATCAATGGAACAGAATAGAGAGCCCAGAAATGGACCCTCAACTCTATGGTCAACTCATCTTTGACAAAGCAGGAAAGAATGTCCAATGGAAAAAAGACAGTCTCTTCAACAAATGGTGTTGGGAAAATTGGACAGCCACATGCAGAAGAATGAAATTGGACCATTTCCTTACACCACACACAAAAATAGACTCCAAATGGTTGAAAGACCTAAACGTGAGACAGGGGTCCATCAAAATCCTAAAGGAGAACACAGGCAGCAACCTCTTCAACCTCAGCTGCAGCCACTTCTTCCTAGAAACATCGCCAAAGGCAAGGGAAGCAAGGGCAAAAATGAACTATTGGGACTTCATCAAGATAAAAAGCTTTTGCACAGCAAAAGAAAGAGTCAACAAAACCAAAAGACAACCGACAGAATGGGAGAAGATATTTGCAAATGACATATCAGATAAAGGGCTAGTATCCAAAATCTATAAAGAACTTATCAAACTCAACACCCAAAGAACAAATGATCCAATGAAGAAATGGGCAGAAGACATGAACAGACATTTTTCCAAAGAAGACATCCAAATGGCCAACAGACACATGAAAACGTGATCAACATCGTTCGGCTTCAGGGAAATCCAAATCAAAACCTCAATGAGATACCACCTCACACCAGGCAGAATGGCTAAAATTAACAAGTCAGGAAACGACAGATGTTGGCGGGGATGCAGAGAAAGGGGAACCCTCCTACACTGTTGGTGGGAATGCAAGCTGGTGCAACCACTCTGGAAAACAGTATGAAGGTTCCTCAAAAAGTTGAAAATAGAGCTACCATATGATCCTGCAATTGCACTACTGGGTATTTACCCCAAAGATATAAATGTAGGGATCTGAAGGGGTACGTGCACCCCGATGCTTATAGCAGCAATGTCCACAAACTATGGAAAGAGCCAAGATGTCCATCGACAGATGAATGGATAAAGAACATGTGATATATATATACATACACACACACACACATATACACACAATGGAATATTATGCAGCCATCAAAAGGAATGAGATCTTGCCATTTGCAATGACATGGTTGGAACTGGAGGGTGTTATGCTGAGCGAAATAAGTGAATCAGAGAAAGACATGTATCATATGACCTCACTGATATGAGGAATTCTTAATTTCAGGAAACAAACTGAGTTTTGCTGGAGTGGGGGGTGGGGTGGGAGGGATGGGGTGGCTGGGTGATAGACACTGGGGAGGATATGTGCTATGATGAGCCCTGTGAATTGTGCAAGACTGTTGAATCACAGATCTGTACCTCTGAAACAAATAATGCAATATATATTAAGGAAAAAAAAAAGATAGCAGGAGGGGAAGAATGAAAGGGGGAAATCGGAGGGGGAGACCAACCATGAGAGACGATGGACTCTGAAAAACAAACTGAGGGTTCTAGAGGGGAGGGGCGTGGGAGGATGAGTATTGGTGATGGGTATTAAAGAGGGCACATTCTGCATGGAGCACTGGGTGTTATGCACAAACAATGAATCATGGAACACTACATGAAAAACTAATGATGTAATGTATGGTGATTAACATAACAATAAAAATTTTTTTTAAAAAGAAAAAGAAAAAGAAAAAAAGATATTAACTAGATATTATGGAACCAATATGATTCTCCGTCCATTTATAAAAGCTAAACATCAAAACAGAAGCTCAAACTCTACATTCTTCTCAGTTATATTTAAAATCATGCAGTGCTCAATCCAAACTTAATGACAAACATTTTAAGCCATCTTTAATAGTTTCTTTTTTAATAATGCAAAACAAAAAGCTACATGTTACTGGTAAGTACTTTGTTTACTGCTCTATATAAAAATGGATGAAACAATAAACAGAAAATAATATGACACAAATTAAAATAAATTTATTATTTCAAACATTAAAAGCATTGTTAGAAGTTAAGAAAAATAACTTTTGCTATATAGTCATAGAAAATTAAAGATTTTTAATTTTATAGTATTTTAATACTTTAAGAAATAAAATAAAAAATATAAATTACATTTTTATGAGCCACAAAAAGAATATACATGTATGAGAGAAAGAACAGAAAGTAACCAAAAGAGATGGATTTTAATCCAACCATATTAATAATCGTATTAAATGTAAACAGTCTAAACTCACCAATCAAAACAGAGAGACTGTCAGACCAGATGAAAAAACAGATATGGAGGTTATGCACATGTAGGAGTAGGGAGTTTATGGGGAATCTCTGTACCCTCCACTCAATTTTTAGGTAAACTTAAAATTGCTCTAAAAAAATAAAGCAAAAAAGAAAAAAATAATAAGAAAAAGCAAGATCCAAATATATACTGTCTACAAGAAACCCAATTGAAATACAAAGACACAAATGGTAAAAGTAAAAGGCTGAAAAAAATATACCACACAAATATTAATCAAAAGAAAGTGGGAGTAGGGGTGCCTGGGTGGCTCTGTCAGTTAAGCATCTACCTTCGGCTCAGGTCATGGTCTCAGGGTCCTGGGATCCAGCTCCGTGTTAGGCTCCCTGCTCGGTATGGAGTCTGCTTTTCCCTACCCCTCTGCCCCTCCCCCTGTTTGTGCTCTTTCTCTTTTCTCTCCCTCTCAAATAAATAAAATTTTTACCAAAAAAAAAAAAAAGAAAGAAAGTGGGAGTATCTTCACAGTATCAAAGTAGACTTCAGGAAAAGGACTATTACCATGGTTAAAGCAGGATATTATGTAATAATAAAGAAAACAAAACATTTCTAAATGTGTATGCAATTAACAATAGAGATTCAAAATAAATAAAGCAAAACTGACAGAACTGAAAGGAGAAAGACAAATCCACAATTATGACTACTGACTTCAACACTGTTACCTCAAAACTTGTATGCATATGTCTTAATTATAATCACCCAAAACTAGAAACTATCAAAATGTGTTTCAACAGATGACTGGATAAACAAACTGCACCAAAGGTACACAGTGGTCAGCAATAAAATGAACTACTGGATCACAAAATATTGCTCATTCTCAAATTCATTTTCTTAGTAAAAGAAGCTAGAGTCAAAAGCTACATACTCTACCTTTCCATTTATAAGACATTTTAGAAAAGGCAAAACTTTAGAGGCAGGGAAAACACCAGTAGTTGCCAGAGTTGGGAGTAGAGGGGGAGAGATGCTACCATAGGGCCTTAAGAAAAATATTTTGGGGGTGATGGAAATGTTCTGTATCTTGATTATAGTTTTGAATACACAACTGTGTGCATTTGGAAAGATTTGTAGAACTATATACCACATGGTATGAATTTTCCTGTATGTAAATTAAAATAAAAAATAACAATATGGAATACAATGGGTTAACAGAATTGAATATGAGCTAAATATAACCTTTAAAAATACTCTCCATCCCTTCTACAATTAAGGGATTTTGCCCATTAATTACCTATTGAACACACTTGCAATATTTCCCTATATTAAACAATGCCACCATGAGCATAACATTTATATCCCTCTCATATATTTGCTAGAATTTCTTAAGGATAAATATATAGAACTGTAATCTCTGGACTACATAATATGTGTATAATATAGACAAGTAAATACATAAAAACGCTAAGATGAAGAAATACTTGATATTTTTTCTTCCCATATCAACAGAATATATGTGATACTCATATTCAGTATACTGCCTTCACAAAATACAGTGCATATTTTCTAACAAATATGGATTTTTTTTTAAAGAATTTATTTATTTATTCATGAGAGACAGAGAGAGAGAGAGGCAGAGGGAGAAGCAGGCTCCCAAGGAGCAGAGAGCCTGATGCGGGACTCGATCCCAGGACCCTGGGATCATGACCTGAGCCGAAGGCAGATGCTTAACCATCTGAGCCACCCAAGCACCCCAAATATGGATATTTTGAAAACTTCCAGTTTCATATTACTTCTACATCTCTTCCTAGAGATGCCATAGAATCCACAAAAAAATGACATTTATTAAAATATGGGATCAGAAGTAATTTTATCTGCAACCAATTCAAGATGCTGTATTTGGGCTATATCCTATATAATTAAAAAACAATGTTAATAATGGTTTCTCCTATATCTCTGTTCTATACTAATCTCAAAAATTACAGATAATTACTACGATGTGGGAGCTGTCTCCTCTTTTTTATATACTTTCACTTCTGACTTATGTATTGCTAAGCATTATATAGTATGATATGAATAATAACATATTAGAAGTGCCTTTAACATGCTTTTATATTAAACTAATTAATTTCAGGCTATTCATGATGATACATACAGGTTTTGCCCATTGATTTCCTCTTCTATATGATATTCAATTGATAATGCCTCACATCTTATTTATTCAGTTATGCATGGATGAATTTCATACATGCTTCCAAATTTTACTATTTTAAATGATGCCACTATGGGCACACATTTTACATTTCTCTTAGATGTATTTACAAAAACTTCTCAAGGCAATACTTAGAATTTTAATTTCTGGATTATATCATAGGTGTAGTTTTAAAGTACTCAAAATTTCTGATTGAGTCTCCAATGTGACTAAACATATTTAAAGGTTCATAAAATGTGTATGAGATTTGGGGCCTTCTAAATAAATGTTCATTAACATTGAGAATTTATATTTGATTTTTGCCAATCCAATGGGTGTAAAATAATATAAACTATACATAACTTGGATATTAATTTGGAAAGCTATTGGGTGACAACCAACTGTTTTTGATATATCCTCTATTAATTTTTTATGCATTTGTACATTACTGCTAAATTTATTTCTAAAAATATATCTTTTGTTCACAGTCTGAATAGCACCTTATTCTTCCATATATTTTAATTAATCATTGATATGTACAAATATTATATGTTGATCTTTTTATTAATTTTTATTGAGGTTTAACTTACATGCACTTCACAAATCTTACTTGGTATCTTGGTATAAATATGTGGTCTCCAAGGGGTACCTCGGTGGCTCAGTCAGTTAAGCTTCCAATTCTTAGTTTCTGCTCAGGTCTTGATCTCAGGGTCCTGGGAAGAGCCCTGGCTCAAGCTCTGCACTTGGCACAGAATCTGCTTGTGCCTCTCCCTCCCCCTCTGCATGTGCACACTCTCTCTCTCATCAATCAATCAATAAAAATCTTTTAAAAATACATGTGGCTTTCAAGAAGATGAAGCTACTACCTTTTGCCCCTCTCAGTATGTACTGTCATTAAAAATAATCATATATTGAATTGTATGTTGTATACTCCTGAGAGTCCAGTTTCTTTCAGTCTATGTTGCATCAGTGGGAGATTGATTCATATTGTTAAATGTAGCAGAATTCATCATTTGCCATTGCATTATTTTTCTTTTCTTTTTTTCTTCTTGTCTCTTCTATTTTTTTCTTCTCTTTACTTTTTTTCCTTTTTCTCTTCTCTTCTCTTCTTCCAATGTAGTTAACACACAGTGTTGCTGTATTAGTTCTAAGTGTACAATATGATTATTCAGCAATGCCATATATTACTCAATGCTCATCAAGTTAAGTGTACTCTTACTCCCCTTCACCTATTTCACCCATCCCCCCCAGCTACCTTTCCGCTGGTAACCATCTTTCATTCTAAGATATATATTTTTTTAGAGTAAAACTCATAGAATCAGAGAGCAAAAAAGTAAAAAGCTTTTAGCTATAACATGAATAAGGTCTGAGGATCTAATGTTCAATGTGGTGACTATAGTTCATAGACTGTGTTATATAATTGAAACTTCCAATGGAGTAGAACTTAAATGCTCATGCCAATAGTAATAAAAAATAAATATTAATAAATAGATATGTAAGGTGATGGATATGTTCATTAAATAGGTGGGGAGAATCCTTTCACAATGCATACAAGTATCAAATCACCATGATGTATACTTTAAATCTTTTATGATTTTGTCATTTATACCTCACTACAGAGGAAAAAGGAAAAAAAAAAAAAAGAAAAAATTTACCAGCTTATATTCTCACCAATCATGTGTAAACATTGCTCCATATCTAAACTGTTATTGACTTTGTTTTCCCAACTGCACAGTTGTATGCCATTGACATTTGATGGTGTTGCTATGATTCATGTTTTTGTCTTCTTTTAAAAATTTTGCTAAGTTTTTTCATAGTCTAGGGGCTCCTGGGTGGCTCAGTTGGTTAAGCAACTGCCTTCAGCTCAGGTCATGATCCTGGAGTCCCGGGACCGAGTCCCGCATCGGGCTCCCTGCTCAGCGAGGAGCCTGCTTCTCCCTCTGACCCTCCCCCCTCTCATGTACTCTCTCTCATTCTCGCTCTCTCAAATAAATAAATAAAATCTTTAAAAAAAAAGTTTTTTCATAGTTTAGTGACAGTTTTTAATCATAAAGTTCTGTTAAATTCTATTCATTGATTTTCCTGCTTATATTTTTGTCTGCTTTATTCTATTTATGTAGTGAATTACATTGATTGATATTTTAATGTTATACTTGCATTTGTGAAATACATTTCATTCAGTTGTTATATCTTATTCTTTACGTGGTTTAAGTGTTTTGTGCCTATATTTACAAAAGACATTTACCTATAATTTTCCTTTTTTGTAATGTCCTTGTTAGCTGTTTATTTAATTTTTAAAATATTTTATTTATTCATATGAGAGAGAGCACAAGCAGGGGAGAAAGGGAGAAGCAGGCTCCTCATGAGCAGGGAGCCTGACCAGAACCCTAGGACCATGACCTGAGCTGAAGGCAGACATTCAATCGATTAAGCCACACAGGTGACCCCTTGTTAGTTGTTTAAATCAAGGCTATGATGCCCTCATAAATGTGTTGGTAAGTATAACATCTTCCTATACATATTCTCTAGAAGAGTTTGTATATGATCAATATTTTTGTTTAATAGGTATAGATCTAATCATTTTTCTGTTCCCTTTTGTATGTAAGTTGTACTTTTCAAAGAGCTTTTCTATTTTATCTAAATTGTCCTTTTTTGGACAAAATTAGTTTTGGGCATTATACTAATTGAAATAAGCCACACAGAAATATAAATACTGAATGATCTCATCTACATGTGGAATCTTACAAAAAAAAAAAGTTGAACTCATAGGAGTATAGAATGACTGGAGGTAAGGAAAATGGGCAGATATTGGTCAGAGTACAAACTTATTTGTAAGATGAATAAGTTTTGGGGATCTAATATATAATATACAACATGATGACTACAGTTAATATCATATTGTATACTTGAAATTTGCTTAGATCTTAAGTTTTCTCAGCACACACACACTTAAAGGTAACTATTTGTGGTGATGGATGTGTTAACTAACTTGATTGTGGTAATTATTTTACAATGTATATGTATATCTAAGCCATCAGGTTTGTACATTTTAAATACGTACAATTTTATTTGTCAAGTATACTTGGTAAACCTGGGAAAAATAAATTTTAAAATGTATGTCTTATCTTTTAAACATGTGGGAATTTGTAGCGATGTCTTCTTTTTCATTGCTGATAACAATAATTTGTGTTTTATCTTTTTTTCCTTGATTTGTCTTGCAATGGGTTTATATATTGTATTAATTTTATCAAAGAAGCAATGTTTAGCTATGATGAATTTTACAGAAAATATATTTTTTCTTTTTACTTTCCATTTTTATGTTTATTATTTCTTTCCTTCTACTTTTTTTGGAGATTAATTTCTTTTTTTTGGAGATTAATTTCTAATCTCTTTTCTAGTTTGGAGATTGGAATATTGTCATTGATTTTCAGCCCTTTTTCTACTGAAAGTTATTTATAGTTCTAAATTACTGTCTAAGTACTACATTATACTTCCATGATAGAATTATGTTATGTTGTATTGTCATTATCATTCAATGAAAATATATTCTAATTTTCATTATACTTCTTCACTGACTCACAAATTGTTCAGAAGAGTGTTACATCATTTCTAAACAGTTGAGGGTTTAGTAATTTTCATTTTCTGACTGATTTCTAGGATAATGCCAGTGTGGACAGATGACATATTCTGTATGACTTTAATCCATAAAATTTGTTGAATCTTGATTTATGGCTCATTATATGATCAATTTTGATAAATGTTCCATGTAGCATTAAAAATAATATGGGGGCACCTGGGTGGCTCAGTCGTTGAGCGTCTGCCTTCGGCTCGGGTCATGATCCCAGGGTTCTGGGATCGAGCCCTGCATCAGGAAGCCTGCTTCTCCCTCTCTCACTCCCCCTGCTCGTGTCCCTCTCTCGCTGTGTCTCTGTCAAATAAATAAATAAAATCTTTAAAAAAAAATATGAATTCTGCAAATACTGGGTTGACTATTCCTTATATTTCAATTAGGTTAAGTTTCTTAAGTATATTTTTCAAATCATCAATATCTCTATTCTTTCATGTGTATTTGTTCTAACAGATACTAAATTAAACCTCCAATTACTTTTGTGGGTATTATTCTACCTGTAGGTCTTTCAGTTTTTCTTAGTCATATAAACATTTTGGATTGATATACTGTCTTATTTTATTTACTGTTTTTCATTATAAATAATCCTTTTCATTTCTGATAATGCTTGCTTTACAGACTACCAGATTTTTAAAGTAAACACTTGTGTGATATTTTATATTCATTTCTTTTTAGTTTTTCTTTATCCTCATATTGAAAATGTGGCTCTTATTGGCAGTATGGATTTTTTTTAATCATGTCCATCGAATTTTTTCTTTTACATGGATAATTGTTACATTACCATTTAATGATATTACAAATATTGCTTCTATTCTATTTCCCCAGCCTCTATCTAACCCTTTAAAAAGAAGGGGGGGGGGGAGATTTATGTATTTGTCTTAAAGAGAGAGAGAAACTATGAGTACAGGGAAGAGCAGAGGGAGAGAATCTCGAGCAGACTCATCACTGAGCGTAGAGCCCTATGCAGGGTTCAATCTCATGACCCTGAGATATTGATCTGAGCAGAAACCAAGTGTCAGACGCTCAACTGACTGAGCCACCCAGCACCAAGCTCCCCAGCCTCTATCTAAACTGAAATACAATTATTTATCCACCAATTCCATATGCATCACTTATTTTCTGCTTTAACCACTTTAAATCCACCAACTTGCTCTTTATTTTCTAATTGTTCCATTTGTTCTCTTTTTACTTTATCCTTCTTTGTTTTGGTTTTGGTTAACCAGTTATTATTGTTATTATTACTTGTTTCTGCTTTCTGAGGCTGTTAGTCAATATCTTTCTTTGTACTTTTAATTAACAGAGAGATTATAACATTCATATTTAACTGATTATAGACTACCTTAAATTCATAGTGTTGCATTTTCCTAGACAATTCACACTTCCCCACATATCTTTACCAGTTCATATGGATTTAATACCTTTGTTGTTATATATCCCCATAGATCATATATTTAAACACCCATAAAATTTTAGAGTTACCCTTGTATTTGCCCTTTCTGTATGTGTCTGTATGTGTTTTCTTGCATAACCTTGGCTTTACCTGTAGTTTTCTTCTGCCTGAATACCCTAAAGGTTTTTTGTTTCTTTCTTTCTTTTGGTTCAGGATTTTTGTCTATAAACTCAATTTTTGTTTGTGTTGATAATCTCTCTGTTCACCTTTATTTCTGAAAGATGGTTTGGCTGATTATAAAATTGTATGTTCACAATTATTTCAGCACTTTCAAGAAGCAATTCTATTGGCTTTAGGTTTCCAAGTTTTCTGTTGAAAAGTAAGATCTTAGTTTTATTATTGCTTCTTTAAAGATTTTGTGTATTCCTCCCTCCCTCCATTGCTGATCAGAAAATTTTTCAGTATCTCATATTTCACTAATACATTTTTCTTTCTTTTTTATTTTATTTTTATTTTATTATGTTATATCACCATACATCATTAGTTTTTGATGTAGTGTTCCATGATTCATTGTTTGCATATAACACACAGTGCTCCATTCAGTACGTTTCTTTCTTCTAAGTTTTTCATAGATATCCTGTATTAGTTAGATCTGTTATTAAATTGGTAAGCATTTACTGAATAGACTACTCAATTTAAATGTTTTTCTGATTCTATTGACATGATTATGTACTTTTTATATTTAATTTCTTATCAAGGAGAATCACACATTGTATGTTTCTAATTTTGAACTACCCTAACATTCCTAAAGTTAATCCTACCTTTCACTATTATTATTTTTTCATTGTTTCTATATAGTCTGTCAATTTCAATGGTCTAATATGCTATTCAGGATTTTAGCATTTCATATTTAAGATTAAGATAACCCCACAATTTTGTTTCTATCTTTGTCCAATTTTTGTGTCAAGATTTAGTTAGTGGGACACCTGGGTGTCTCAGTTGGTAAGCATTTGCCTTTGGCTCAGGTCATGATCTCAGAGTCCTGAGATAAAGCCCCACATAGGGCTCTCCACTTAGCGGGGAGCCTGCTTCTCCCTCTCACTCTCTCTCTGTGCTCACTTTCTCTTGCTATCTCTCTAATAAATATTTTAAAAAGAAAGATTTAGTTAGCAAAAAAAGGGGGGGCAGGGGGAAGGATTCATTATATTTTGTATGCAAAGAAAGATAATTTTTTCCATGACTGCTTGTTAAAAGTCAGCTGTATAAGGGCACTTCGGTGGCTCGGTCAGTTGAATAGCTAACTCTTGATCTCAACTCAGGTCTTAATCTCATAGTTGTGTGTTTGAGCCCCACATTGGGCTCTGCACTGGCTATGGAGCCTATTTAAAAAAAAAAAAGTCAACTGTATATCATCAAGGGCTTTTATGGAGGATATTTTTAACTATTTCATTTTCCTTAATGATTTCTTTCAGTCTTCAATGTACCTTTGTCAAATTTACATTCTTTTTAGGTATTACCTACAACATGTAAGTTTTCAAATTGCTAAGCATAATACTAGCTTATCCTTTAAAAAATATCCTGCATTAAGTGTTTTCTCCTTTTTAATTACTTTAGTGTATAAGTTTATAGTTTATTTTTCCTCTTTATCAGCTTTTTCCAGCAATTTGGTTCTCAAATAATTTGTCTTCTATTGTTAGTGATTTCTATGTCTTTACATCATTTTCTATATCTTACCCAGTACTTTCTTTCTCATCTATATCACTGTGAGAAATATAATTTATAATCTCACTCATGACTTTGGATTTGTCATTTTGGCTTACAGTTCTCTCAAGCTCTATCACACAAATCTTGATGCTATTTTACTATGTATAAGGTCATGATTATATTTATAACACACTGTCTTACTATTACTAAATATATCAAACTGCTGTATTGTTTTAATTTTACATTCTAATGTTCTGATATTAATAATGTTACATTAATTTTATTTGATTAGTTTTTATACTCTTATTTCAACCTTTCTATCATTATATCTTAGGTATTTTCCTTTCAAAAAGCAAACAGATTGATATTTTGAATAAGATCCTGTCTGTTGATAAGAGAATTTAATGAATTTAAATTTATTGACTCCTCTGACCATGATTAGAATTTAGTTATACAACCTTATTTTGTAACTTCTATTTAACATAATTTTCCATAACTTCATTACATTTCTTTCCTTAATCATGTTAGATTTATTAATTTGTTAATTAATTCTCCATTACTTTGATTCTTTAGTTAATATTGATTTATATGCACTTTTTGACTCACGAAATATCTTTGTGTTCCTCTGCATTTCCAACCTGCCTTGTAGTTATATGGGAGCCATTTGAGAGCAATAGCTGATGGACAGTGAGATATGATTAACTTCCTCTAAGATGAGGCAATTAAAGGCCGGTGTACTTTCCATGCTTCAGTAACACTGTACACCACATATTCTAAATACATACATAGATACAAGAGGTAGGAGACTTTGTGTACATTAGAAATAAATTCTCATTCTTAAGCCATTGGTATTACTGGGTTTGTCTGTAGCAGCATTTAACAGAAGTTATTCTGACTAAAACAATAACTTTATATTTTGCCAGCAAAGTCTAAATGTAATCATTATCTGTCTTTTTTCCTAACACTAAAAAAAAACCACCCTGGAGTTTTCCCTAAAAGCCCCTCACATATTCCATATTTTATAATTCCATTTTATAATTTTATTTTCAACATATTAGTATATTATATAATTATGTTATTTGTTTAGTTTTTAAATTATGTTTACTCTCTAATGCCTAATACTTATTTAAAAATTCTTCCATATTATTTTTTATTTTTTGAGAGAGAGCGGGAATGAGCAGGGGGGATGGGCAAAGGGAGAGGGAGAGAGAGAATCCTAAGCAGTCTCCATGCCCAGTGCAGAGCCCACCGCAGGGCTCAATCCCATGACCCTGAGATCATGAACCAAGCTGAAACCAAGAGTTAGACACTTAACCAACTGAGATACCAGGTCCCTTCGATACGTTTTAAAATCTTCTTTGCTCATCATTACTGCCTTCATATCAGTCCTATGTGGTCGCTTTATTTTTCCTCTTGCTAATTAAAACTTTTACCAATTCTTTCCGCATTATTTAGTGAAATTCAAACTTTTATTCTTCATGTATTTTAAAATATGCATTGCATTGAATGAGTTAATTCATACAAAGTGTTTATACAAGTTCTAGAGTTGGATCTTGTTTTTTAATATTTTCTACATATTCTCCAATTGCCCTGAGTTATAGAGGTTTCTGTATAGGACAGTTCTGAGGTCTCCTTGGCCAGGGTCCTATAGAAATCACTGGATCCAGATCACTTTTTATTGATTTTCTGCTCATTCTGCCACACTACTTTGGTATTAGAGCTATTTGGCCCAGCACCCATTCACAGCACTGGCCATGGATTGTGATTTACAAAGGCTGAGTATGTTGCACTCATATTTCAGGGCAACTTGATGATTTTGTGCTAACTTATCAAGTTCGGTGTGTGTGTGTTTTTCACAGTTCTAAGTTTCAGGCAAGGGTAACGGTGTCAGGTCCTCCTTGAGCACAAGTCTTAAAGTCCTCGCTCCTGTTAAAACACCAGCCTTTAAGACATGTATCCTTTCCCTCATGGGCTACTCCCACTTTATTGCTTACCACCTGATGGTTTCCCTTGAAAGGACTGGCACTCAACATTATATTATGTCTTCATTTTTTGTCTTTTTTAAAATCTAACATTTTAATGTTTTTGAAATAGAAGGAGGATTCTCCATAAGAAATTAAGTATCACTATAATGTTTCTAGCATCACTTGTCAAATTAAAAAAAAAAATAACTTGAGTTGAACTCGTTTCTTAAATTTACGTTAAACTTTAATAACCTAAAATTCTATTGTTTCTACTATCCCAGACCTCTCTAATGCCCTAAAAAGGGGGGGGGGCATTGTTTAATTACATTCAATAAGCATTTATTCTAACCTCTTTCCAACTTTCTGTGTAGAAACAACAGCATTAACACTAGGATATTTTCCAATAAAATTTCATTTAAAGCCAAATTACCAACACTAGGTAAGAATTTAGGAATTACTCTTAAAGAAGCAGATCCACAAGACTGAGGATCTATAGCACACATGTTGCTTCACTGTTATTCCCAGGTTCACTTCATCTGCTACACTTTTTCATTTGTTTCCAAGTTCCCAGAGAGATGACAGAGGACTTATCAATGAGTCAAATAAGAAACTTTAAGAGGTTCCAGTTCTTTTTGGCTGGGGATGTATCTGGCAGAGACTGGTTTGGTCCTTTGTCAGTTTTATTTTTCTTGCTTACTGCATCTCTCTGAGGACCTGGAAAGAGTAAAGATTAGACCATCAAAGATAGCTCTGAGCCAAGAGGATAACCCTGCTTTCTTTTTTCACTTAGTCTGAGCTAAAAGAAAACTGGATTCCATTTTCCCCGATCTGATTTAACAAGAGAACTTTTGGCTTAAAGATTCCTGCTTCTGTGCTTCTCTGAACTTTTAGTTTCTCTACTCTTAACTATGAAATATCCTCCTATAGAGGATTCTATCTACACTTTCCTCCCAACTTAAGCAAAAATGATTGTATTAAAATGGATGGGTAGACAGATGGATAAACAGAGAGATAGATAGATGATAGATAGATAGATAATCTGCTTTATTAGAAGGCACTTGTCACACATGTAACTATGCTTGTGATTGTAGATCAAATGTAAAGAAAATGAGTGTAACAAAGATAGTTCATATTCTTCTAGTTCTAAAGCCTTAATAAGGAATTAAAGAATTCTGATTACTCAATTCCATATTTACTATTAAGCTTTTCATTTTATACAGACTTTCTCCAATTCCTTTACCAGGTCCAGTAATAACATGAGAAACTCACTGAGAATTAGAATTCATAGCTCATAAGAAGTGAACACTGGTTATTAACAAATTTTCTCTCATTTCTACCAACTCCTATAAGCCTCACAGTTTGTCCATCATTTTAATATGTTCTTACATGTCCTTTCATTCTTTCCTACATACTGTTTTTTGGATTCCTACTTTCCTTTCTTTTCCAGACAAAAATACAAGCATATACTCCAGAAAATAACCTCATGGAAGAGGCTGCCAAAATCACTGTCAGAATTCCTTATTACTGCAAAAGTTCAATAGCTTTGTTAGTTCCTCTGCTGGAGGCAGTCTGAAATAGGTAGACAGAAATTTTACTTTGCAATGAACAGTGTGTCATAGTGAGAAGTGAAAAGCCATTTTGTTTTAGGCAAAAGGAAGTTGCTCTGAAATGCTGAAAGACTCACTTACCAGATTCTCAATTTCTAGCAAACAGCATGCTGCAGGTCTGCATAAAACACTTAGAATTCAATGTTTCGTCTTCAAACATATGTGCTGCAGTTAAAGCCTATTGCTACTCTCTAGTGTAGGATATTGGTTGGGGGAAAGTACCATTCCTCAGGCGTAAGAAAGGAAATACAGTTGATGAGAAAAAAAAAAAAACTTTAATAGGCAGAAATTTCTAAGAAACAATAAATGTCAGAAGACACAACAATTGTGATTTTTATTTGGAGCAAATCTCTGTGGCATTTATCCAACTGTTTCAATGTACATCTGTAGATTAATTTAATTATCATACTCTAGAATGTACCGATTTCCTTGGGGTTACGTGATAATAACCATAGTCCAAATACAGAGTTGCATGCTGTTAGATATCCTACCTAAACCCCAGTCATATGCAAGTTGTTTTTTTTTTTTTTCCTGAGAATGTTTTTAGCTCCTCCTGACAGAGTTCATCATTTCCTTCACTGTGTTACTGTAATTTTCACTTATGTCTACTAGAGTTTTCATCATTTTGTGTTTTTAAATTATTTTAAGTTGTATTGGTATAAAATTTAAAAAGTCTGTAGTCCGGCCACGTTTAAAAAATGAAAAACAGCAGTTCCTGTCCTATTTTTTCACTTCTGGCATTTCTATTCCTTGAAGGCAACCACTTAAATTTTCAGTTGTATGTTCTGGAACATATCTTAATATTTTTAGATAACATTATTATATAGGTATTTATTGAATTTAAGTATCATTGGTGTTGGTTACCTTGTTACCTCTTGGTGGACTTTTCTGTAGCATGAGGTAGCTGGATTATTATGACTTTTGCTTTGAGTGGGGTTAATTTCTGTAGCATTTCAAAGCTTTGATTGCCACACTATTTTCATTACAAAAATCTACTTTGGTACCCAAAGTACCATTTTATTCAAACTTCATAGAAATTAAATCTCTAACCATCCCCTTGGAGTCTTGAGACCTAAGTTTTACAAATTGGCAAACAATACTCTTTTTTTTTCACATTCTCAGACTAACGTCCTTTCTTCATATATATTTCATACTTCCCAACACTGGGCCTTTTGGAGGTTCCATGATGTCTTCTCTATGTGCTCCCCCCATTGCTGGCAACAGTTTTCATTTTCTCTGATTGCTCAGTAACCATTCAGGTATGATTTGCAAATTCCAAAATCATTTTGCTGGAATCCCTTTTTTCATTATGTTTGTCCTTAAATATTTTCTCTTTTTATAGGTGTGATAAATTATATTTAGAGAAATTATATGTTTTTCCCATTTAAGAAATCCGCTTTCTCAGCCATTGCAGTGTTTAATCAGTAATTCAATAAATTTGTGTTAACTGGCTACTAGGTATTTAGCATTCTGACCCTGGCCTCAAAGAACTTATATTCCATCGAGAACAACATGGTCAATATTAAAAAAATAGAGCAGCATACTTTATATTAATGGGGTAAAGAATATAATTGCAACTCAAGAAAGAAGGAAATCAGTGTGGGCTAAACATTTAGAGAGGGCAGAAAAGAAAATATAGGTCTTGTACTGATTCTTAAGAAATGGAACGATTTGGTCTTTGCTGGATTGAAGAATAAATCAATAATAGTAACGGAGAACATTTATAGAATGCTCACTCATAGCCAGGAAATATACTAAAACTTTGCATACATTATCTCATCTAATCCTTAAAACAAATATATGGGCTAGTTACAATTATTTTTTCCATTTTTATAAATGAAGAAACTGGTTTGGAGAAGTACTTGACTTGCCTAACATCAGACAGTTAATCAATAGTTGAATCAGCAATCAAGCCCAAAGTCTAACTTCAAAACCTATACTCTTAAACAGTAGGTTATATTGATATTTGTATAGATATATCTTAAATTTAACAATGTATTTAAATTCAATGTAAGCATTTTCACAGATTGTTTTAGGAAGTCTAATATAATTTTAATTGTGACAGACAATGACAAGGAAATGTGGACTGGTTTATAATATATCCAAATTAAAGAAGACACTTAAACTTCTCTCATTAAAAATTAGTCTATTGAGACTGAGGGGAAAGCTTCAGTGTTAGACTGAAGGTAAATAAATCAACAAAGCAATGAGCTGACATGGGCTACATTACCTTACTTTACACCTGAATCAACAAATCTTGAAACAAAAATGCCATAGAACATTACTGATATTATCCCCTGCCACACACACATACACACACACACACAATTCTCAGTAAGAACCCGAGAAATGTAAACAAATGAAATGAAAGACACATAGTTAGAAATAAATCTGTAAATAAATTCTATTTCCAATAAGATCTTTCCCTAACTATAAGTTCATTAGGATTCTACTAAAGCACAACTTGTTACATTGTACCCCTTTGAAATACAATAACTTAATATAGTGGAAGCCTGTTGCAACAAAGCTAGTCAATCAGGCATGTGATGATGCCTGCTTTCATAATGATGACTGCATCTGCTAATTATTAATAAATGGTTTCCATAGAGCTAAGAAGTACTCTTCACTTATTGACAAAATAACTTTCAGGCACATTTATTAGATATGTTCTCCACTATTTTTGCATGTCCATTTACGGAATTTTAACATACAATTTTTTTTAATTTATTTTTTTATTATGTTATGTTAGTCACCATATATTACATCATTAGTTTTTGATGTAGTGTTCCATGATTCATTATTTGCGTATAACACCCAGTGCTCCATGCAGTATGTGCCCTCTTTAATACCCATCACCAGGCTAACCCATCCCCCCACTCCCCTCCCCTCTAGAACCCTCAGTTTCTTTCTCAGAGTCCATAGTCTCTCATGGTTTGTCTTCCCCTCCGATTTCCCCCCCTTCATTTCTCCCTTCCTGCTATCTTCTTTTTTTTTTTTAACATATATTATTTGTTTCAGAGGTAAAGGTCTGTGATTCAACAGTCTCACACAATTCACAGCACTCACCATAGCACATACCCTCCCTAATGTCTATCACCCAGCCACCCCATCCCTCCCACCTGCCACCACTCCAGCAACCCTCAGTTTGTTTCCTGAGATTAAGAATTCCTCATATCAGTGAAGTCATATAACATACAAATTTTTAAGTGGATAAGAAACTTTCAGTGCTTAAAGCAGAAAACCTTGGTGCAATAGAAAGAGGAGGATTGATGGGTATTATTAAAGACGGTACGGATTGAATGGAGCCCTGGGTGTTATAAGCAAACAATGAATCGTGGAACATTACATCAAAAACTAATGATGTAATGTATGGTGATTAACAGAACATAATAAAATAAAATAAAAATAAAGTTTTTTTCAAAAATAAAAAAAAAAAAGAGAAAGAAAGAAAGAGGAGGATTAGAGTCCGGAATCCTAAGTATGGGTCCCAACTCTCCCACCAACTCTATATCTGCCTTGGGCAGACCTCAGTTTCCTTGACCACTAAAGAGGGCAGGCTGGATCTGTAAGGTATTCTGTGACCTAATATTCAACGACTTCAAAATAGAGTTTCATGTATTTCCAGTTTAAGAGTTTTTAACAGCAACCTGCAAATTCACATGCCCCCTATGGTACATGCTCCAGCTATAATTCCTGTGATTTTGATTCTCTTCTTAAGTGATAAAGTATTTATAATTAATTAATTAATTAGATAAAAGTATCAGAAAGCAAGTCCACCCAAGAACCAACTAGTAAAAAATAGTGTTCCACATAAATTTCTGCTCCTGGGCCCCTTAACAGAATTTCAAATAGTGATGTATATCTCCTGCCCATTTCAGGTGATTTCTAACTTTTTTCATTAAGTTTAACTGGAAAAGCAGTAATTTCTGGCGCTTTTCATATGGGCTGTAAATATCATTGCTGTTGTCATTTTTTTATTATTATTATAACTATCTGGCTATAAATTTAATTTATTCAATTTATGCAAAACAATTCAAATCCATTTGGTCTGCCAGTTCTCCTGGTCAAATGACCAGTCAAATGAGTTTACTTTCTGTCAGAAAGAAGTCTGACTTCATTACATTTTACATTTTACAGTGGCTTTCATTTCAAAATAAGTGTGCTAATACAAATCCCATAAGATCTCACTTCTAAATTCAAATTCTAAGATAGATGGATAGACAGATAGATAATGGGCCAGTTGACAGCTAGATATGGCACAGGGAGCTCTACAATGAGCTTGTTACTGATAAGTGTTTTGCTTTTGGTTTGTTTGTTTTGTTTTGTTGTAAGTTCATGTTGCTTTACTGCCAACCTACCCTCCTTCAATAGCTATACATTTTTTAATTATCCTTTTAATTGGTGCCTAGTAATATGGAAGGGACTAGTAGGCTTCTGGAAGGTTGAACAATTTGCCTTTCCTTGGTAACCTGGAAGGAAGGCAATTGTGCTAAGTGTGGGGATGGGAAAGAACCTTCAAATTTTCAGTAGATCTGGGTTTCAGAACTGCAGAACTCTCAATCAGGTCAATTTTAGACAGAAGTACATTAGAAACATGAAAATCTTGTACCCCATTCTCTTAAAACAATCTGTGCCATGTATTGTCTGAAAAGTCTGTATCCCTCAAGAATAAGCACACCTGGGGTTGAAGACATCTGTTATAAAGCATGATTCATTCTTCATCCTAACAAAATTACTTTGCCTTTTGACAAGGTCAGGAATTATAAAGTGAAGCTAAATAAAAGAGTTTATTCAAGAAGATTTTAATGCATCAACACAGTCCCTTTAGTCTAACAGGCCAGGAGAAGGAGACACGGTGTTTGTCTATGGTGATGCTATTCCCCTGAATTTGATTAACTACTTGAAGGGAACTGTCAACATCTCTGTGAAACTAATCTGAAATACTCCATTTCCTTAAATGTATTTAATTGGGTTGGGGCCTCAGGGCATATTTTTATCAGACTTCTAGTGCTTCATAGCTAATGCCCTGTCCTGATGTTTCAAAAATCTGTCTTTCCCATACTCTTTGATCTGTTTTTATGTCTCAAAGCAGCAGCTTAGAAGTCATGAGCACACATAAAACTAGCAGCCACAATTACACCAACATTTCACTAATTTAAGTCTATATTGATTTAAATTATTATGGAAAGATTTATATTCAGAGTTGTGTGTGTGTACATGCACAGTCGTGTGTTTTGGAGAGAGAGAAGAAAGGAAGGGAGAATTTTTTTTTTAAATAAAAGTAAAAGTCATCTTATTGGTTTATAGTTACAGAGTTATTACATTATTTTTTTCTTTTTTTTGACCATTGATCTGTTTACTCTATTTATTCCCTTGTTTTCCATTTCTCTCTCTGTTTTTCATAGATTGATGGATAAAGACATAGACATATTATCATTTATCTATAAAATATCCGCAAACAGCATTTCAGAAATATTAATATACTCTTTAAAAATAAAATACTTTGGGGCGCCTGGGTGGCTCAGTTGGTCAAGCGTCTGCCTTCAGCTCAGGTCATGATCCCAGGGTCCTGGGATCGAGTCCCGCATCGGGCTCCCTGCTCTGCGGGGAGCCTGCTTCTCCCTCTCCCACTCCCCCTGCTTGTGTTCCCTCTCTCGCTGTGTCTCTCTCTGTCAAATAAATAAATAAAATCTTTTAAAAAAATAAATAAATAAATAAATAAATAAAAATAAAATACTTAAACAGAATAATTGATTAGTTAAACTGAAGATGTGCAGGATATGGCTTTTTGGATCTTGGAATCCATTATATAATCACATGAATTGCATTAAGAAATAAAAGGTGGACATTCATCACAACAAAAATATATTAATAGTCAATATAAATAAAGATTTGTATGCCATGGAAACTTGAAATGATGCAAAGATATTACACAATATAAATTCAAAACTGAAACACTAACATGTAATTTCTAAGTTTCTATGATGAGATGGAGGCAGAAGCAGACTACTGACACAGGTATGTAAAGAAGTAATGTAGAAGAAAATAATTATGCAAACCATATGCAAATGTGTACTGTGTTACAGGACCTCAGTCTTTTTTAAAAGTACATTGATAATGATGGTGAAGATTTTGAATTTGTATTTCCTTATAGTGTTTCTCACAATATCATTAGCATTTTTATTATAGATACATGCTTCTGGTTTCTAGAATTTGCATCATTTTTTTTCCCAAAATGCAATATATAATTAACTGATTAATTCAAGGTAATATAATGACTTTTCTTTCCCTTATATCCTTGCTATCTCTTGATTGATTTATGGTGGTAGGAAATCACACTTACATTTTACTCATGTAAAGGAATCTATGTTATCCATTCAAAAAAGAAAAAACAAAACAAAACAAAACAACAACAACAAAATGCTTGGAGCTCTAGAAAGCCATCTTTTTCAATTTGTTGCTTCAGAACTGTCCCAATGTTATGCAACAACATTCATGCACCTTCAGTTATGCCAAGGCTCTGGAGTCTATGCCCCAGGATATGACAATTAACTTGCTGTTGTGATAATTTTCCTGGGGTATTCTTTTTTCTATTTATTTCCCTTCCAGGAACTAAACACTCCTAACAAGGAATAATAAACACTTAAAATATCCACAGAATTCTCTTTATCTGTACAGAACTTCACTGTAAGTAGATGGTAGACTTCATAGGTTACTTTCCAAGCTATTACTGACTGAACCTCTGAAAGCAGGGATGTCCCTGGATATATGGACAATGGGGAAGAAAGCTCATGAACCACCCTTCTCTCATTATAATAGTCTGTTTTATTCCTGACACTCTCGAGATCAGAATATATTTTTTTAAGATTTTATTTATTTGACAGAAAGACACAGAGAGAGAGGGAACACAAGCAGGAGGGATGGGAGAGGGAGAAGCAGGCTTCCTGCTGAGCAGGGAGCCCGATGCGGGCCTCGATATCAAGACCCCGGGATCATGACCTGAGCCAAAAGCAGACGCTTAATGACTGAGCCACCTAGGCGCCGCAAGATCTGAATATTTTTCCAGGTCTCCTTGATTGATATCAGGTCACATGGTGTGCTTCCTTGGGCAGGCTTCTAAAATGAGTAGGCAATCTCACTTTATCCCAATTTCAATGGAAATACTCATTCCATCTTCATCCCTGCTTGTAATAGAGTTTTTGCAGTTATAGTTGAGAAAAGGTACGAGTCCCTACTTTGGAGGGTGAAAGGGTGTTAGAAGCTAGATTTTTTCCACCTATAGTTGCTAGTCTGTCCCAAACCCATTGGAATTAATTAAAGCATTCCACTGAAATTAATTAATTGATAATGGTGGAGAAAGGAGGTACAGTTTGTAGAGAACAAGTATAAAACCAAACAACATTGCCAATATCCACCATTTACGGGCACTGGAAATCAACCAACGTAAGCCAAATAATGAGAAGCATTTGTTCTTTAAAAACTGCTGAAATGTTAGGAAAATATAGGCCAAACCTGTGGCCTTTTTACACTCCTCCCTGCTTGGTCACTAGAAACCATAGCACTACTGCCTTTGGGTTTGGGACAAACTAGCTGCTATAGGCAACAGAGCTGATTTGGGGTGAAAGCAAGGGATAAACCCATGTCTTTGCCAACTAAATCCAGCCTACTCAGTTTGAAAGACTGAGGAAAACCCACAATATGCTAGCCCAATATGGTGGTCATAGTTCTAAAAGGGCAGTACACAAGGCAGGCATTTAATGGTGAAAACCTGGAAGTGTCAGATCCATAGAAAGAAATGCTTAACTCATATATACCTGGCTGACTGATAAACTACATGCATGGAGGTGACCTGAAAGAACCAAGACAAATTTAAAATCTAAGGCATATTGAGAATTTCTGTGAATCTAAATGAATTTCACTACCCATGTATAGACAGCTCAGTAGAAGGCAGCGCCTTAGATTTGAGCTGTCTAAACACAAACTCCAAACAAATCACTGCCTGTCCACTAACACAGAAAAAATACCAAAGGAAGCCAGGTAAGAAAAACAAACTATATACGTGTGTATATAAATATAAATATATATATATTTATATTTATATATATATTTATATATATATATATATAAATATATATATATATATATATATATATATATATTTAAACTACATGATAGACAAAGTTTAAGTACCAGGCAAGTTACTAAAAACAACAAAAAAAGACCCACAGAAAAATAAAATCCAGAATTACTTTAATATATTAACTATAACATTCAATTTTAACCAAAAACTATTAAGCATAAAAATAAAGTGTGATAACATAGTAGAAAAATAGCAAAAATGGTAGCCAATAAAAACTAACACTGAGTGAGCTCCAGTATTTATCAGACAATAACTTGAAAGCTGCTATAATAAATATGTTCAAGGTACAATAGAAACACATATTTAAAGAACTAAAGAGGAGTGGGCTAACAATGAGCCACAAGACTCTCAAGAGAAAAATGGATCTTATAGAAAAGAAAAAGTTACAAGAAGAAGTACAATAATTGGACTGAATATGTACACCAGATGGGCTCTTGAACAAATTTGAGCTGAGAAAAAGATTAATAAAATGTGTAGACAGAAAATTACTAAAGATATGGAAGACTAAAACAAATTCATATAAACAACATTAGAAAGTAAAGCATTTTGGAATAAATGTAACAAAAGTAGTGCAAGTCCTATAAAATGAAACTTACAAAACAGTGCCAACAGATATTAAAGAAAGCTTAAATGAAGAGGCAAACATATTATGTCCATAGGCTGGAACACTTACTATTTTTAAGAGCAGTTCATCCCAAACTGATCTATAGGTTCAATGCAGTCCCTGTGAAAACCCCAGCAGAATTTTGAGATGGACCAAGTGACTCTAAGTTTATATGGAAACAAAACAAAACAAAACAAAAACAAAGACCTAGAACTGCTACTATGTATTTTTATATATGTTATTTCAAAATAATTTTATATTTATTAAAGAGTTGCCAGGACTGTACAGAGTTCTCACACCCCTCTTTCCCCTAAAGTTAGCAACTTGCATAACAATGGTATTTTTACTAAATTTCAGAAATCAACATTGGAAAAATATAATTACTGAAAGTATATACATTATCCATATTTCTCCAGTTTTTCTACCAATGTTCTTTTTGTCTTTAGCCTTATAGCCTCTAGACGCTTTCCCACTGCTTTTTTTAACCACCTTTAATAAGAATATTTCATACATTTTAATTCAGTTAGATTTATTTTTCACCATCTACTGTCTATCCTCAGTTCTTACCACATTGTCATTAAAAAAAAATTCTTCAAATACTAAAATTCACTCTCTGTGGTGTACAGCGCCATAGGTTTCACAAAGCATACCGTAATATATCCACCACCATAGCACCACACAAAATATTTGCATCAGTATAAAAATTCCTTTTGTGCAAACCTCTTTATAGCCTATCTCTCCTCCCTCTCCAAACCTTTTAGCAAGTACAGATCTTTATTCCATTCCAAAAAATTTGCCTTTTCCAGAATATTATATAAATGCAATCACATATATGTAATCTTTTGGGTCTGACTTCTTTCCCTTTACTAAAATACATTTGAGATTTATCCTTATTGTTGTGGTAAATCTATAGTTCATTCCATTGCATGGATTTTCTATAATTTGTTTTTTTACCCATTCACCTGTTAAAAGACATATGACTTGTTTCTATATTTTAGAGTTTATGAATAAAGCTGATTCAAATATCTAAATACAGGTTATTTTATGGGCATAGGTTTTCAGTGCACTTGGGTAATAATTAACAGTGTCATTATAAAAATATGTTTAACCATACAAGAAACTACCAAATCAGTTTTCCAAAGTTGCTGTAACATTTTCACAAGTAATGGAAGTGCTCCCTTTCTTCTGCATCTTTGACAGCACTTCATTATGTCATTTTATTTTTCTTAGCCATTTTAGTAGTTCAGGGATTTCTCAGTATGATTTTAATATGCATGTCCTCAAAGATTAATGATTTTGAGCATCTTTTCATATGCTTATTTGACATGTCTTATATATCTTCTTTGAGAAAGTGTCTGTTCAGATCTCTTGTTCATTTCCTAACTGAAATGGGTTGTTTTGTTGTTGTTGAATATTAGAGTTCTTTTTATATTCTGGATAAAATTTCATATCAGTTATATAATACATAAATATCTTTCCCAGACTTGGCCTGCCTTTTCTTTACCTTAAAATTTGACAGAACAAGAGGTTTTAATTATGATAAAGCCCAGTTCAGTAATTAAATTTGTTCCTTTTTATCTATCATGCTTTTGATGTCATACATAAAAACTCATTGTAAAACACAAGGTTATGCAATTTCTTTTTTTCCTAGGAATTTTGGGATGTTACATTTTATATTTAGGTCTACAATCCATTTTAAGTCAATTTTTGTTTGAAGTGATAAGCATGTATGAAGGTTCATTTTTTTAATGTTAAAGTACAATAATTACAGCACCATTTATTAAAAAGAATGTCATTTGTCAACTGAATTTTGAGTGTAGCTCTGAAAAAAAAATAGCTGACTATATTTGTGGGGATCCATTATTGGTTTCTCTATTCTATTCCAAAGATTAATCTGTCTTTCGTTGGTCAATTCAATACTACCTTGATTAGTATAGTTTTAGAGTAAGGCTTGAAATAAGTTAACATAAGTCTTTCAAACTTGTTTTACTTTTGGAGAAACAGATACATACATACAGTATGAGTCTATATTCAAATAATATTAAATTGTTTCAGCTTTAATATATCTTTAATATACCGATAACCTTTAATATCCCTATAATAATAATAATCCATCCTTTTACTTGTTATACATTTTACATATACATATACTTTAATCACACAATAGCATGATATATTTTTGCTTAAAATACATAGTATATTGTAGAGCAAATAAAAATTTAAAAAAAATTATCTCCACGGATTTTATTTTCAACTCTATTTTTGTGTAGATCCAAGTTGATTCCCTATATCACATTCCTCTGCCCAAAGATCCTTCTTCATTTTATTTTATTTTTATTATTTTATTATCTTATTTTATTTTATTTTCAAGGATCCTTCTTTAAAATAACTTGTAGATTAGTTCTACCAGCAATAAATTCTGATTTTTTTGTTTGTCTGAGAAAGTCTTCATTTCTTTCACTTTTTTTGATGTATATTTTCACTGGGTATGTAATTTTGGGTTGAGTTTTTGTCTTCCTTTTTGAAACCAGCACTTGGAAAATATCCATCCATTGTTTTCTTGAATGCATGGTTTCTGGTAAGACTGCTATAAATCTTATCTTTGGTTACTTTGTAGATAACGTGTCTTTCTTTCCACTCTCTTCAAAATTTTCCCATTGTTTTCACTTTCAGCAGTTTGAATATATGTGCACAACTGAGAGTCTTTTGTGTTGATTTGCTTTGCTTTGCTTTGTTTTATTACTTATCTTGCTGGGTGTTCTATAAGCTACTTATGTCTGTGGTTTGGTGTCTTACTAGTTTGGAAAATTTCTTAGGCATTACTTCTTTTATTTTTAAATAATTAATTAATTGATTGAGAGAGAGAAAGCAAACATGAGCAGGGGGAGGGGCAGAGAGAGAGAATCCCATGCAGATTCCCCACTGAGCATGGAGCCTGATGTGGGGCTTGATCTCATGACCCTGAAATCATGATTTGAGTTGAAATCTAGAGTCAGACAGTTAACCCACTGAGCCTAACATGTGCCTCTTAGCCATTACTTCTTTATACATTTCATCTTTCCTATTCTTTTTTCTCCTTCTGAGATTACAATTATGTGTCTATTAGATCATTTGATATTATTCCACCATGTTAGATGTTCTGCTCTATGATTTTCTTTTGGTTTCAGTTTGGATAATTCCTATTGACCTATCTTGGAATTCACAGCTTCTTCCCTTGACCACATTGAGCCTACTGATAAGCCCATCAAAGGCATTCATCCTCACTCATTGTTTTGTTTCCCCCTCCCCCAACCCCTAGCATTTCCAATTGATTCTTATTATTTCTATTTCAATGCTGAAATTATCTATCCAGTCATGCATGTTTTCTATACTTTTTCTTAGAGCCATACTAAAATAGTTATCTTAAATTCTGTGTGTTGGCTCTAAAATCTGTGGCAAACCTCAATCTAGTTTTGATGATATCTTTGTCTCTTCAGACTGTTTTTCTTGCCTTTTGTAATGCCTTACAATTTTTTGTTTGAAAACTGGACATGAGAGTAGGCATTAAGGTCTATCTATATCTATCTATCTACCCATATATATAAAATTAATATAAAATATATTTATACTTACACATATGCATGCCTTTCTTTTCAAAGGGGCACAAATGTGGGGTTATGTGTTAATGAAGTGAGGAGCTGGGGACTAAAGTTGGCTGTTACTACAGTTTCCTTCAGTATACCACAGGCTTCATATGCCTCTATCAATTGTGTTTATAGTGTGGGCTATTCTGCCCAAAGGGTTTCCTCAATATCTGCTCTTTGAGAGAATCAGCTTCCTGCAGTTCTTCCAACTGTATTCCACTGCTACTTTGATTTTTATGTTGACAGCCTGGAGGTGAGCAGAGTGGAAAGATGTCATTCCCTGATGTTTTAATTCATCCTAAGTCTCAGGCAGGTTCTGTTTCTCTTGTCTCAAGGCTTTGTTTTCACAGGAGCTCCTTCCCCTCCTGTATCTACAGTGACAAACCTAGCAGGCAAACCTGCCCTTACCATAGGGTAGTACTAACTCAACCCTCCTCTTGCCCCTTCCTCAGCTCAACAGATTCCCAACAGTGCCATTATATTGACTTTTCTTCTTCCCTCTGCAAATACAGGCTTCTTCTCCATGACAGAGATAGTAGAGATGAAAATAGCATCTCTCCATGAAGACATATCAGTGGCTGCTGTTTTTCTTCCCTCGTCAGTACCACAAAAAAGTTTTCTGAAGATTCTATCCAATTTCTCCTGTGAGTGGCTTCAGGGAATCCTGGAGGAAAAGTTCACAAAGGGGTAGAGACCTGCCTACAGGTCTGTCCTGTCCACAGGGTGGACTTCACACTCTTGTGCTCTTCCACACTCACATTTTGAAAATCATTACAATTTATTAGCTTTTGCTCTTACTGGCTTATGTGATATCCTGCAGTATCTGTCCTGGAAAAGCAAATGCTTAGATTGTGTTTCTCCCCACAGGCACATATTCCCCACCCCCATATTTAGGTTACTCGATTATCCTGTGACCTCTACTCACTGATGGGTTTAAGAAAAATTATTAATTTCATTTATTTGCAGTTTGTACCGCTTGGTTGTAAAAACTGGAGTGACACTTCCAGTTCTCTACATCTCTGAACTAAAACTGTATGGTTTCTATTTTTATTTTTTTTGTAAACAACAAAATTAGTTTGAGACTGGTATAGTATTGTCTCTATATTCATTTTTTTATTTCCACAGGTAAAACTAGTTACGCAAATAAAAAATACTAAAAGATTAATTCAAACTTTACTAAAACTGTCTAATATGCTAAAAATACCAAAAAAAAACACCTACTTTCAATAATATATCTTTAAATAATCAAATAAATTGATTTTCAAAAAACTTTGGCCTTTCACATTGTACTACAGCAAAGATTTTCTAACTGGCTCATTAACATTGTTACTCTGCATGTGAAATTAACTTGGGTTGGGGGTGGGGGCGTGAAGAGAAGACTGGAAAAGGAATGATAATGGAGAACCTGAGTATGAGAAAAAAGACACCAAAAAGAGATAACTGAAGTTATCAAATAGTGATGTTTGATCTTAAAATGACCTTTTCAATTTGTACTCTGCTTTAAAATTTCCCCAACACTGACCTAAAAATGCTCATTTTTATCCACAGTAAAGATATAAATCTGCGGTCTCCAAAGTGACAAGAATCCAGTAAGAATTACTGCTGACTTTTCTTTCTCAACTATTCCTGGAAAATATTTTTTCATCATAGTAGTAAAATAATGGTAATAATAATAATAATAATAAAATTTGCATTCTTGTTAATATTTAACTTTCTCCCAAGAAAATCCGTTCATGCCTGGAAGGGACATATACATGAAGGAGTTTTGAGTAATCTGCTCAAAAATTAGCATATGCAAAATAAGCAATGGATGCCTGAATAGTCATAATTATATGTGAAATATTGAAATTTTTAGTGTAACTAGAAGTTGAATGCTTGTGGTAGCTGGAGATGAGGCTGAGCATGTGAATCAGGCCAGATAAAAAAGGGCTTGAAAGCCAGGCTGAATAATTGGCTCTTTTGTAATAGTTTGTAAAAGGGAGCTCGCAAATAGTTTCAATTGTCATAATAAAATTTTTAGAAAAGTAATACTAGAAGTGACATAGATAAAGACCTTAACTCTGTCACAGACCCACAATTAGAGGGCTGTTGCAGTGCTACTGGCAAGAGAGGCTAAGAGTGGGAAGAAGGAATCATCGGTGTGTGTCAGTAAGCAGAACCAGATTCAGAAGATAATTTTTAGATATGACTAATATGTGGTTCCTGATTAAACACAGAGGGCCAAGCATTGAAAATTAGATGGATGATGAAGGCTAAAATTAACTATTATCAAAAAAGAAGGATGAAGTTTGAAGAACAGATTTTTTGAACTTTATTTATCTCTAGCTATGATTTGGCAGCTCTTAGATATGATTTTATTCTGTTTTCAGGGACATTCCTTTGACTTTGTTATAAATCTCTTTTTCTTGCTGTTGTTGCTATTGTTTCGGCTACCTTATTTTTTTCAAGAGCTATTATGATTCACTGATTAATATTTTCCCCTAATATTCTATGCTTGTCCACGTAGATGCGAATTATTTACTCATCTTCCTGCAGATATTTAATGCAGTAATCTGTGAGATTTCTTCTGCACCTAACAGTGTGGCTTCTCTTTTGGGGATTCCTTTTCACTCTTTGTTTGACTTTTTATTCTTTCTTATTCAAATTGGATCATTTCCTCAACTGTCTGCTGATTCTCGACTATATTTTTATTTTTAAGAATTAAATATTCAAAGGTGATTACTTACATTTCCTGGTTCATGGCAATATGTATAATCACTGGCTTCTCTATAAAAGGATAAAACAGACAGTGGACACATTTTTTAGGGTCTATCAAGTATCAGTATTTGGGGACACTTTCTCTGATTTAATTTTCTTTATTCAGTTTCTCTGAATAAGAATTCTGCAACCATATGCCAGAAGGCACATTTCCTGGATGTAGAAGTTCTCAGACACGTAAGAGGGGCTGTGGCATAAAATATCTAGACTTTCATTTTGTCCATCTTTATAGACATGCTGTTCAACTGTCTTCTCAAAATACTTGGTAAACCCAAAATTCTGAGGCTCATTAGGGAATTTAACAATAAATTTGTGTATTTCTTACCAACAGTCCCATTGGCAAGGGCTTTAAATTGGAAGTTACTATTTTCTAATAAATCATTTATCCTTCCTCCTCCACTTCCTTTCATTGTTCTAAACATTTTCTCTTTAATTTATTGACTTCTGTTGTCTATTCCTTTGTTATCAATGTCCTTGTGTATTTTTATATTTCCTATTTATTTTCCATCATTTGGATAGAATCTAGGTATGGAGAGAATGTAAATACAGATGGTTAAATTGTGTTCACTTATTCTAAATATGTTATTGTAATTCAGAAATTTTATTTTTTTCCAATTAAATCTCAATTCAGTCCTTAAAAACTAGAGCATTTGGGGAAACTTGATGGCTCTGTCAGTTGAGCATCTGACTCTTGGTCTCAGGTTAGGTTTTGATCTCAGGGTTGTGGACTCAAGCCCTGTGCTGGGCTCCATGCTGGGTGTGGAGCCTGCTTAAAAACAAACAAACACACTAGAGCCTCTGCCCTACGTATCTCAGAGAGTGTCATATAATTATGATTATTATAAATGTACAAGTGTGATGGCATTATTAGACATTCAAGTTAGTATTATCATGAAACTAATTTAAACCAAACCCTTTGTTTTTCAGCAGATGTGACTTAAGCTGTATTTTCAATTTGTGGGAAAAAAAGTATAAATCATATCAGCATGAGATGTTTATGGGTTTTCCTGGAAGATGTGTGGCCTACATAGTACCCACAGAAATTTTTCCAGTAGAGATATATTATTATGACTATTCTCAGAGCTTATGCAGTAAATTCCCCAGAGCCTTGTGCATAGCAAGGATAAAAACAAAGGGTATTTAGATTTTATTACTTGGCAGTCATTACCCAATTCCATAGTCTTCCTTTATTTCATAATTCATGCTCATATTTAAAAAAAATTGGATTCAAAATTTGACAAAGACTTAGACTAATTTTATAAAGCATGCACACACACATAAATACCTACCTACCCACTTGTCAGTGAGCACTGGGGGAAAGAAAGGAAGGAAACATCAATATTTAACAGGATTGACTTTAAATACTGGATTACTATATGGGTACTTTATATTTTTGTACTTCATATATTCTAACTTTTCAAGTTTCTACAATGAGTACATATTTTATATTCAGAACATAATTTATAATTTATTTTTAAACTAACTTCAGCAGATGCAGGACTGTCATGCCACAGAAATGAAAAGCTCTACTTATTGCTGATTTAGGACATGACTCAACAAATTTTGAAAGATCTGCCTTCATAATTCACCAAATATTGACTTTAGTAAATTAATCACTTGTTTATTAGAGTTTGGTTTTCAGGTAGGTAGAGACAACCTTACAAAGAATCATTTACTCTTTTCTCAATCCCATGGTGAGTTACAAAATATGCTAAATAATGAGTAAAAAGACCCTTCCATTAATTCTCCTAAACTTGTGTGGCTCATAACATGAAAAAGTTAGAAATAATTTTTGATCACTCAGTTTTGGAGACCCAGTATTCCCAAGAATACAGGTAAGTATTGGTTATAATTTACTGTAATAAGATGAAAAATCAGGGTTTGAATATATTTTGTACAATAGACTTTGGATCAAATCCAGGCAATGTCCAGTTTTGTTTGGCCATCCTTAAAGCTGAACTCTGAGATACTGTTAACTTTCACAGCAACACTACGTTATTTAAAGAGAACAAAAATATGGTATAAAAAGTGTTGGATGCATTTTAATAAAAGGAAAATGCTTTTGTGTGTCTGATGAAAAGTAGCTAAAGCAACAGAAAGATATTCTATATAAAATTAGCAATTTCATCCCTGATGCCAAAACCAAATGGATACATTTGCCTTGAGTAACAGACAGAGAAAGAGAATTGCCTAAATCTGTTTTTCAAAAGATCATCCTAAGATTTCTCAGTTATCTGCCCAAAGAAGCCCCTGAATTTCTAGATACTTAGGTAACCATGTAGTATATTAAAATACTAATAAAATAAATTATAGAAGTGTTTGGCATCATCCTATCATTCAATAAGACTTCAAACATATTTTAAGTGACTAGTGAGTTTATTCTGTTTTGTCAATTTCTACATACATTTGGAAGTCTCACACTTTTATCAGTCTGCTCAGGTTGTTAAAAGAAAATACCACAAATACAAGAACACAAAAAACCCAAAACCACAGACTGGATGGCTTAAACAACAGAAACTGATTTTCTCATAGTTATGGGAGGCTAAAAGACACACATCAAGGTGCTGCTATCAGGGTTGGTTTAAAGCAAGAGCTATCTTTCTGGTCTGCATACACCTGTCTTCTTATTGTGTCCTCACATGGCCTTTCCTCTTTTGCGTACATGTGGAGTGAGAGAATTGTAAGGTATCTCTTCCTCTTCTTATAAGGATACCAATCCTATCAAATTTGGGCTCTACAACTGTGTCTTCTTTTAACCTTAACTACCCTAAAAGCCCTAATTTTAAGTATCACCACATTAGGAATTAGGGCTTTAACATATGAATTCAGGAACAGGGGCATAATTCAGCCCACAACAATACCATACAATTAAGTGACTTACTATTTACTAATCACAGGACATGTCCAAGAAACATTTTAAGTTAGAATTAGAACTGAGTAAGTTATTTGCATATGGATAAATTTTGGAAAATACAGTATTCAAAAGTCACTTGAAATTCAAAATACGGCAAATATAAGTGTTAATTTTTAAAGCATCACATGAAAACTAGAGTTTCAATTACACTCACATCCTTATGTGAGAGAGGGGCATGAATGCTACTTCTGTTTCCAAAAGTGAATAAATAATGCCCATCCATAATATTTACATGTTTGACCAATATCATAAAGCAAATAGAAGTAAAAACAGAACCACAGCTACATGACATCACTGATAACAGGAATGATCTGCAATTATACCACGAACCTTCAATAAGGTAGGGTTGTAGAATGTAATGGAATTCAACTTACTTGAAATAGAGGAAAGAGAGATTGTGAAAAATCAATCTTATTAACAACAGCATTATAATGTTGGGAGAGTACTATTATCCCCGTAAGTAACAGTCCACCCCTTCAAATTAGAAAATTATAAGAGACTTTGCAATAACCTTTTTTTTTTCTCAGATTCCTAACGGGAATAAATAAATATCTAAGTTGGAAGGATAAAAGAGGAGTGCAATAGGATAAATTCTAAATTATTTTAAAATAATGTATGAATAAATAAATCTGATTGGTCCCTAACCAGGTCAGTATTGACTAAGAACTAAGTTAGCAAAATGAGGTGCCAGTTGAAAAACTGTTCTTGACTTTTTATCACTAAGCAATCAACTGCTTAAGTCTACATATGTTAATGATAACTTCAAAAATCATTCACATTTTGCATAATAAAATAACAAAGCCAGAGATAGAGAGCTTTGGATTTCATTTTCCTTACAAAAGGGCATTATACAAACTCAGAAATCAAGCATTTCCACGAAAATCCTTTGCAGAAAATATAACATGATGATTGGATTACCATTTATTTTCAGCACAGCCTAGAAGTTGAACAGATGGCAGACTCACCACCACTGTGAGTTTGATAACTGCACTTACTTTCAGTAATTCAAGACAAAGGATAGTACTGTTTAAAGGATGTTTTATCACAGAGAGGAGTTTCTGCTCAAAACATGTATGGTGTGGGTAATTTGCAGGAAATCAAGAGATGTAACCACAAAAGTCAATGTCCCATCATTTGGAAATCCTTATAATATGACAAAATATTTGGAACACCAATGACACATTTGGCTGAGCAACTGGCAGATTAGGCTTTGGAGCCTTCTACTTCTGTTTCTTGGTACCAAAGCCCACACTCAAAGTAAATTGTTTTGGATTTTTCATCTAAGATCCCTTAAATCTGCAACTGGAAGAATTAAGGAGTTATGTCCAAATATTCATACCCTGGTGTCTATAATATACACTGTGCATACCCTAGACTTTCAATATCTCTATCTTGGTAAAGCTAGCTGCTGATCTTATTAT
Source organism: Neomonachus schauinslandi (assembly GCF_002201575.2). NCBI lineage: Eukaryota > Metazoa > Chordata > Mammalia > Carnivora > Phocidae > Neomonachus > Neomonachus schauinslandi. The sequence continues at coordinate 68,068,208 of NC_058412.1, forward strand.
CTGTTTTACTGACACAAGCACAGCATATTGGGAGTAATCAAAACACTAATTGTAACACCAGGACCTTGACTCCTCTGAAATATAGCCAATATATAGAGCTGGTTGCTATAAGCAGGATATTTAGTAAATAATGTTTTTCCTTGTTTTTAAGGAGCAGAAATTATTAAAAATTTTAACTTCTGAATATAGCATACTTTTTCTTTAGGTATTTTTAAGGCTAAAATAAAGTTCCTAAATGTCTTCTGTGAGAAAAAACACTTTGGGCCGAGTTATTTTATAGGCACTCTTCATATATTTTGTTTTGTTCTGGTTTGGTTTGGTTTAGTTTTTAAGATTTTATTTATTTATTTGAGAGAGAGAGGGAGAGAAAGAAAGAGCATGAGCGGGGTGAGGGGCAGAGGGAGAAGCAGGCTCCCCGCTGAGCAGGGAGCCCGATGTGGGGCTTGATCCCAGGACCGTGAGATCATGACCTGAGCCAAAGGCAGATGCTTAACCAACTGAGCCACCCAGGTGCCCCTTTTCATATATTTTGAAGTAATTTTTTTACAGTGATACTCAATATAGGGTCTGCTAATGAGCTTTTTTAAATGTATCACATAAACGTGGAGAACTCCTGTTAACACATCTATACTTAACTGTATGTAGGTGTCCATGATTTCAAATATTAGTTGGGTTCTAACATAAGCTCGGTAATTATTCACTTGTTAGTTTCTTTATTTCAATACTTGTGCATTTTTGTATAAACCCGTTTTTCTCCCTCGTTGATTAACCCAAAAGAACCCTAATTCCCAGGAAACTGTATTGTTTGCCGATAAAAATAAATTACAAAAAGGAGTGCATTTGGATGAAATATATAGAATATAAGATATTATAATCATCTCACTAATTTCTTTGTATTCTTCCCTCCCTGGCCCCTTTCTCTTCTTACTTATAGGTTCCAGAGTCTTTTTCCGGCCAGGAAATTTCTTTTCTTTCTTTCCTTTTATCTTTTCCTTCCTTCCTTGGCCTGTAACAAATAATGATTCAATATATGCTAACAAACTCTTCCTTTTTTTCTCTCATTAACATCCTAGTGCATGCTAGGCAGTCTAACTGTATTCAAGAAATCAGGCTTCTGTATAAAACTACCTTTGTGGAACCATTAGCTCTATTACTTAATACCAACTTGTTCTTAGGCAATTTAATAAAACTTTGTCTTAGCTTCCTCATCTTTCAAATGGGGAGAAGGACATTACAATTAACAAATAGGGCTTGGCACTTAGATAAGCATTCACTAAGATTAGCTATTTCATTATACTCTTAATGTAAAGATGATCTCTCCCTCAAAGGTCTATAATGATTACATGAGGTGATATTTGTATATAACTTAGGACTTGATAAATATCAGAATAACACTACTACATTCTTTTAAAACAATTTCACAGTTTTTACATGTACATTATATCAAATTTTCTCTTAACAATTTAATAAGATAGCTCAATTTATATTGAGAGTTTGAAGTCAAAAGATTTTTTTTTTTTTTTTTGAGAGAGAGAGAGAGAAAGCATGCAAGCAGGGTGGGAGGGGCAGAAGAGAGAGAGGGAGAGAGGGAATCTTAAGCAGGCCCCATGCCCACTGTGGAACCAGATGCCGGGGCTTGATCTTAGGACTCTGAGATCATGACCTGAGTCAAAATCAAGAGTCAGCCGCTTAATTGAGTGAGCCACCCAGAAGTCCCCATTCTTACCTTTTTTATACTATCTAAACCTGTTTCTGAGACTTTAAAATGATGTTAAGAAACATTAAACTATAGATTTTAGTAAAACTATAAACACAGACCTGTTGATATAGCAATGCAGTCAATTCAAGAACAAAGGTGAGTCTCAGGTTCTACCTTAGTTGCTGGATTAGCCAAAACTGATCTATAAGAATATTTTAAACATACAGGCTCTTCCTTCCCTTATTATTTGTCACTTTTATATATAAAGTCACCATACAGTATTTTTATAAAATCAAGCTCAGTAACAACAATATTATTTGAAAACATATAAATGAGTCTAGTCTCCTCAACTTCCAGTTAAGAAAATTGAGATTTAAATAGAAAAAAAAAAAACCCAAAAGAGAGAAACCACCACTGTAATTAATTTAATATTGGTGCTGCCCAGGTTTCTCTTTCCCATGTCTTGGATACATAGGGAAATAGGCATACTGGACTTTCAATTTATGTTGGTCTGTTCTCAGCCCCAAATATTTTTAAAAGATATCTTTGTTCAGGGGCGCCTGGGTGGCTCAGTCGTTAAGCGTCTGCCTTCGGCTCAGGTCGTGATCCCAGGGTCCTGGGATCGAGCCCCGCATCGGGCTCCCTGCTTGGCGGGAAGCCTGCTTCTCCCTCTCCTGCTCCCCCTGCTTGTGTTCCCTCTCTCGCTGTGTCTCTCTCTGTCAAATAAATAAAATCTTTAAAAAAAAAAAAAAAAGATATCTTTGTTCATTTATAACAGGTGTTCCAAACTAAGCACTATTGATATTTTGGGTAGGATAATTCTGTACTGTGATTAGAAAAACGGACAGCTGTCATATGCATTGTAGGATATTGAGAAGCATACATGGGCTCTCTACCCACTAGATTCCAGGCACATCCCCCAAACCATTTGTAACAACTAAAAACGTCTCTAGATATTTGGTTCCCTGGGGATCAAAATTAACCCAATTTGAGAGCCACTCATTTATAGATTAGGTTTTCTTTTAATAGAGAGTTTTAACCAGTCCATACCATAGCCAGACTGCTTTATTCCATTTCACACCATATTACAGGATGACATTCTCTGATACTATTTTAAGCTCAAACTGACTTTTCACAGAATTTAAGTAATGTCTTCTTCTAACTTCCCTATATTAAAACTTTTTTTTCTATTTTCCATCTCTAATATAATAAGCAAGATAATAATGAACAATAAAATAATATTTGTTCATTTCTTAAAATGATTAAAATAAGAGCATACACACATTGAATGATGCCTCAAAGGTTTACAGCTAAATAAATTATAAAATTTTTAGTCAAAATATCATCTGGTTTGGTTGTCTTGGTCATATTGCTAATAGTATTGGAAGCGATAGGAGAGTAAAAATATTCCTTATAGTTGTATAGTAATTATGATTACCAGACTAAGTGATTCAGCAGCTACTAGAAAAACCCTATAAAAAGATGGCAAGATGTGCTGGTCATGGTCCAGACATAATAACAGATACTACCCTTAAGATTTCAAGCAGAAAATATTTAATTTAGGGAATTGGTAACGAAACAGTAGGACTCTGACAGATCTTTTCAATATTTGGTAGAAACACTGCTTGTAGGTAATCCATTATTTGGTTAGAGTACTATGTCTCATGTCAATGAGTCCATGGCTACAGTTCTGTTTATTTTTGTTTTTTATTTTTTATTTTATTTTAAAGCTTTTATTTATTTGACAGAGAGAGACAGAGCGAGAGAGGGAACACAAGCAGGGGGAGTGGGAGAGGGAGAGGGAGAAGCAGGCTTCCCGTGGAGCAGGGAGCCCGATGCGGGGCTCAATCCCAGGACCCTGGGATCATGACCTGAGCCGAAGGCAGATGCTTAACGACTGAGCCACCCAGGCGCCCCTACAGTTCTGTTTTAAAATGAATTATGTGTCCACATGAAAAGCTGCTCAACATCACTAATCTTCAGGGAAATGCAAATCAAAATACAATGAAATATCACCTCACACCTGTCAGAATGGCTAAAATTAACAACACAGAATACAAGAGGTATCGTCAAAGATGTAGAGAAAGGGAAACCCTCTTATACTGCTGGTGGAATGCAAATTGGTGCAGCCACTCTGGAAAACAGTATGGAGGTTCCTCAAAAAGTTAAAAAGAGAACCACCCTGAGATCTAGCAATTGCATTACTAGGTATTTACCCAAAGGATACAAAACTACTGATTTGAAGGGACACATGCACTCAATGTTTATAGCAGCATTATCAACAAGAGCCAAATTATGGAAAGAGCCCAAATGTTATTCAACTGATGAATGGATAAAGTAATGATATATAGATAGATAGAGATATCATATATATAATATATATATAAAATATATATATAATATATATGACACTTATATACATATATAATATTCATATATATCACACATACATATATATAATACTCATAAATATATGAATATTATTTAATCATAAAAAAGAATGAAATCTTGCCATTTGCAACATGGGGATGGAGTTGGAGACTATTATGCTAAGTGAAATAAGTCAGTCAGAGAAAGATGAATACCATGTGATTTCACTCATATGTGGAATTTAATAAATAAAACAAATGAACATAGAGGAAAAAAGAGAGAGGCAATCCACAAAACAGACTCTTAACCATAAAGAACAAACAGAGGGTTGTTGGAGGGAAGGTGGGCAGGGGGATGGGTTAAATGGGTGATGGGTATAAAGGAGGTCATTTGTGATGAGCACTGGGTGTTGTATGTAAGTAAGTGATTAATCACTAAATCCTACACCTGAAACTAGTATTACACTGTATGTGAGCTAAGTGGAATTTAAATTTTAAAAAAATCTTTATTTACAAAAACAGATGGGCCTACATGATTCAGTTTCCTGACCCTGATCTAAAACCCTAAATATTTACTTCCTAAAATATATACCAGCTTTATGCTGAAATAAAGTAACAAAAAATATTTTGGGGTATCAGTTATCTCTTCCTAGTTAAGACTATATATTTGTCTCCCTACACCAAGCATGATGAAATATAAACCTAATTTTGAGCCTGGATGAAAGGTAGTTAGGGGGAATGCTGATGCAAATGTGCATGCTTTTGAAATATGAATCTGCAGCTGATATCATGATAGGGTCTTCAAACAAAGGAAGGCCAGTCTCCTAACATGGGGAAGGACCTGTGTTCCTGAGTTGTGGAGGCTCAAGGGAATTTAGGTGCTCTAGTTTCAGAGGTTTATCTGAGTCTTCACATATGTCCTCATTACAATTCTCAGGGTCCCATTTCTTTCCCATCAATTTCTTAATTTTACATAAGATCGATAAGCTTATGACTCAACTTACATTTTCATTCTCCCTCATGCAAAATTGAATTTAGGTTTGAATTTTAGCTGCAACTATCATATAATGAGACAAAACAGTTGTAGCATAATCATGGAAGGTTAGTTGTTCTCATTCTGTGATTTTTGCTAAAATTTTAAAGCCTGTGCCTGTCCATTTTTCCCCTAAACTTAATCAGAAATTGCTAGTAAGCTGAGTCTTTGTAATATCTTTCTTACCAAGAAGTCAACTGCAGCAATAACTGATATCTCAAAGCCTTATCTTCAAATGCACCCCATCCTAAGCAAAAATAATTAACTAAATAAGTGTTCTGTTACTGCATACATTTATATTATCCCATATTCCACTAAACAGTGAGATTATAATCATGTTCAAGCCTATTCAATTCATGAAATCCATCCCAATTTGCCATCTGCAAAGACCAATTGCTTGGGACTACTTCCCATAATAAGTACAGTATCAGTCAGAGTCAACTTGAGAAAATAGAAAGATTTCTAGATATTGCTAACAGAGAAAGATTTAGTGCAGGGAATTTGCTACACATATGCCATAAGTAACTGAAGAAATAAAAGGAAAAAGAGGGTTCTTGAAGAGCACTTAAGATAAGAAATGAAACTTAGGAAGAAGGAGATCAAGTCTGAACTAACTGCAGTGTAACTGAAGTTACTACATGACCAGGGCTGGAATTACTGAAGAGGTGAAGAGCAAGTATTCAAATCCTGAGATGGGATTGCCACTTCAGAAAAAAAACAACGGACTCTTTTTCTTTATGACATGCCTCATCTTAACAAGCCTCATAGGAGGCCAGCTGGCAATGGATTTGGGAATGTAATTTGCAAGCTTCCAGTCCCTGCAGTGAAGAGCAGAGAATAAATAAATGGAAAAGGGGCTGTAGTCAAATGAAAACCAACTGACAAATAGGTAAATAGCCAAGTGACTAGAATCATCTAGATGGAAACACAGTATGTATGTCTTAGTGTGATGATAGATAAGTTCCCTGGAAAAGCAACAGGCCATCATTCAGAAGTTATGCCTTTGGCAAACAGACCATGATGGCAATGGTGTGTGATGGAGAGTATCATGCATCATGATAGCAATGTCCAATAACCTTGGTGTCCCCAAAAGAAAATATCTAGAAGGAATGAATTTTAAAAGGACAGAATTTTTGTTTAAACAAAAGGCTAGAAAGTAAAAGAGAATCTCTATGGAAAATGAGTCCTTCTTTGTTTTTTAAATCTGTAATAAATAAATCCTTTTGCTTACAATTTTATAAAAATATTGACTTAAGAATAAGGGTAAACATGTAAAATCTCTGCAGTTAGTTTTTTTTTTACTAAACTCTGAAATGTGTGTGTATGGGGGGGAAGACATCTTATAAGGTCTTAATTAGATTGCATCTGTTTGAATTAAGTTCTTCATGGTACATACTACTTGTAGGTGAACACAGCTGTCTCTTCCCACAAAAAAAAACATTTGTGATGATATCGCTATTGACTACACCATCAAACTCCCATAAAAAGGAAAAAGTGTGGATCAAGAACATTGAAACATGATGAGACGGTGATGAGAAAGTTTTAAAAATACAGAAGTATTACTAAATTCCAATCTGTTCTCTGGTTGGGGATTGCTTATGGAACCTCATCAACCTGAGTTGAGGTTTATCTGACAAAATATTATACCTAAAAATTTAACTCTAATTTGTTAAGCCCTGCATGAGAGATTAAATATCCATGAGACTAAAAATTATATTAATTACTAGCCATTTATTCTTCGATACTTGGAAGTACCTCCTTCCTTTTATTTTCCTCTACTTGCATCTTCTAGCAAGGTTATTCCCATGGGAAGGAAGTTGCATGCATGATATTAAAGTAAGGCAAGGTTCCCTGTACATCAGCGTATGATCTACAATTGAACTCTGTTTTACAATAGAACTAAATTCCTCAGAATTCATCACTACTTAGATTATATAACTATAATATTAATCTATATATCAGAATACTAGAATGAAAATAAATCATAAAAGTCTTTAAAACATGTATTTACCAGTACTAATGTATACTTAGGTAGGTCAAGATGCCATAAAGTGGGATCAAAAGGTTACCATTCAAGTGATTTAAATACCACACATGACTTTTGCTCCTTTCCCAGTTTTGTCTATACCTTGCCTTGAAGTTAAAAATAAATAATTTATTTAAAGTTCATTAGAAGTTGGTTGGGGGATAAGGAAGGGTTATTTCCCATATGGATCATGCTATAGGCCAACTTTTTCAATAATTCCTCAACATTCTTGGCATTATTTTTGATAGACATGTGCTTCACCAAACAGCTCATTCAAATTTGGTGATTAAAAGACTAATAAAAAATTAGTAGTATTTTAGTATAATGGTTCTAACCCTTAAAGAAAAAAAAAAGACACACGAAATAGAAACTATACATGCTTAAAAGATATTTTTGGGGGGTCCTCAAAATTGCTCAAATGAGCATCATTTGTTTTCCAACATACCTTTGAGATAGCATCTAAAAACAACTACATACAAGACAGGATACCATTTTTTTCCCAGGAAGATTATAATCAGCCAAGGACCACAGCAAAACATTATAGAAATAGAAAAGAGCTAGTAGTCAGGAGAAATGGTTTTTGCCACTAAACTTAAATAATTCATTTAAATCTTTCTGGGTTTCAGTTTTCTCATATGTAAAAGGGGATGATCATATTCATTTCATGCCCCTCACTGGGTGTGCTGAGAATCAAATGACTAGCATAAGAGCTATAAAAGTTCTTAAGAAAGTTCAAAGGGTGATGATAAAAGTTAGGATAATATTACACAATCAGGACAGAAGGGAGCTGTCACCAGAGACTGAGATTTCTGGTCCATTCAGTGCAGAAAGAACCACAGAAGTGACAAGTCTTAGCAAAGCATACACAGTAAGAATACTACAGGGAGAGCCCTTTAAAAATGACCCATTCTCTAAGACTAGTAATGTGTTTTGTATTAGTGATGAAACCTGACAAATAAAATTGGAGGTAATTAATCTGTGTCTGTTCCTTAATCCAAATGTAGAGCAGAATGAGCAATAATAGCACTGTGTGAAGTAATTACTAAGAATATTAAAGAGGTAAGAATGGCTTGGCTCACAGCCTAACAAAAACTCAGTCAAGGAATGTGAAGGAAAATATTCCCTCAAAGCCCATTAACAACCATTTGACTAAAAGCAAGGAGACAAATATCTGTTTATTATGATTTGGGAAGCAGTGAAAAGTCACAAAATAACCTTGACTGTAGAGTAAATAAAATTTCAATTATAGTATCACTTCTTATTTAATGATCTTTTATAAAGGAGCCATATTTTAGACTCAAAGTATGCAAATATTTATGAAGACTTCTATGAAATCATAGTTAGCTAATCTATAAATACAAGTTCTCTTTTAAATAAAGTAAAAAGAACAATTGCTACATTTTTCAGCTTATATTGTAGAGTTGCTCACTGGGGAGTTCTTTGACGCTTCTATACAGAAAAGTATTTAACACTTTTCTAAAATAACTGTTAATTGCCTCTTTTATTGCAGCAAGAGAACAATAGTTGGAGATATTTATGATTATTAGAACATATGGTCTGTACATATATGAAACATGATCTATTTAATGAGTGACATGTTGCCAACCTTTGATAAGCAATTTACATTACAATTTTAATTCAGCTCAATAGATATTTTCTGAGTGTCAAATTTATGCAAAACACTTAGAAAGGTAATGAATAGATACAAAGATGGAAAGGCTAATCTCTGCCCTCAGAAAATTCTCCAGGAAGTATGTATATATCTAAAGAGTACAATAAAATAATGCCTAGGATAAAGTACTGCTAGTAAAAATATCCAGTATACAGGTGAAAAGGCTTTGTGTAGAAGGAAAAGCTCCCCTAAATAAGTGGTATTTGTAATTGGATGAATGACAGAAATAATTTAGATGTTACTAGTGAAGAGGACACTTAAGGTATATGTAGAAGCAGACACATTATTTGAGGAACAGCAATTAAATTTATTTTGTTGTCTTACAGAATTTGGGTAATATGACAATGGGATAAAAGATTTACTTTTGGAGCCTTAGGTGGAGAAGACTCTGGAGGCAGAACCTTTAGCCAAGAACCAATTGCAATGGATTTGTTTGGAGAAGATGAGAATCTAAATTGAGTGATGGTGTTTAGAAATGGGGTCCTGACAATTTACTGACAGTTTATGAACTATAGAATATGAAGAAAGATAATGCAAAACCGAAGACAATGTTTTCAACCTTGTGTCATTAAATAAATAGGAAACACAGAACCAGGCTTAAGGTGGAGAAAAATGAAGAAATAACAGGGCACCCAGCTGGCTGAGTCAGCACAGCATTTGACTCTTAATCTCTGAGTCGTGAGTTCAAGCCCCATACTGGGTGTAGAGATTATTAAAAAAAAAAAAAAAAAAAAAACTTACTGAAGTTTAGCTTCCAGCTAGTCATGTTTTAATAATTTCAAATATGGATTAGAATATATGCTATGTTCAGACACATCTATGTCTGAAACATTCTGCTTATTCATGCCAAAGCATACTTGTTTAAATTTTTAATTTCTAATTTCAATTTCTTCATATTAAAAAAATATATTCAGAAAATAACTCAACTGCTTTCTTCATGTTTTTAAATGTTATGGCTCTCTGGGGTGCCTGGGTCGCTCAGTTGCTTAAGCAACTGCCTTTGGCTCAGGTCATGATCCCAGGGTCCTGGGATCAAGCCCTGCATCAGGCTCTCTGCTCAGTGGGAAGCCTGCTTCTCCCTCTCCCTCTACCTGCTACTCCACCTGCTTGTGCTCTCTCTCTCTCTCTGTCAAATAAATAATCTTTAAAAAAAAATAAAATAAATGTTATGGCTCTGGACATCAGTGAAAATGGCAGAGTAAAAAGTACCAAAAATCTCTCTCTCCATAAAAGCAACAAATAAACTGGCAAAAGCTATTGGAATCAATTTTTTGGAACTTTAGAAACTTATAGGAAGGTGACTTATAGGAAGAAAATCTTACAGCAACTAGAGAAATGCATAATCAAGAAAATGTGGCTAAATCTCAATAAGAATAAAGAACTCTGTGGTATTTAACCTACCCTGGTTCCATCCCTCCCTTCCCAGCTCAAGGGTTGCCTTGAAAGTAATAACCACTTTCCTGGTACAAGTACTAGTACCCAAAGTTGCAGAATGACCTCATTTGCAAGGCACTGCGCTTGTGTATTTTGACCTATGTGCTGCTTCCATGGAGGATGTCCAAAGGGCTTGTCTTTGGCCGTTCAGAACATTCTGAGTACTGAAGTAGCTACTCAGGGGGCATTTGCCTAAAGTGTTTAGAGGCAAATGTGTTAGTCACTACTGCCTAGGGCAATGGATCACTGTTGGGGAAAACAAGAGACTAACCAAAATGTTCCAAAGGAAAGCTGACAAAATGATGTTTTGGGGGAATAAGTTTTTAAAAGCTCCAACACATTCCTGGAAAACTAGAAAGCCACAAGTTCCTGTATACATGCTTAGGAAATACCTGAAAATGCTCTAACCTATTTCTGACTGATAACTTAGGCTTTGTGCACACAGGAAGCAGAGGCTAAGCTGCGCTTCGAAGGCACATTCCAATAAATACAGAGACCATCTTTAAAGGCTTAAAGTTATTTTTTGCTCCCAAGCATTTAAGGAAATTTCTGCCCATCTGCTAGCCAAGCACCAAGCTAATGGAGACTTCAGTGGCCCCACACAACCAAAAATACAGGCATTACAAAATTAGTTCATTAAGGTTACTACATAAACAACATCTACAAGCAGCAGCAACAACAAACCCTCAGGAGGAGGGACAATCTGTTTTCCAATTTTTTTAATTTTATGCTTTTAAAAATGTCCAGTTTTCAACAAATCTTATGAGAAAGGCAAGGAAACAATAAAGCATGGTTTATACACAAGAAAACAGAACAGTGACTTAACTTTCTCTTTCTCATAGATATGTTCTCTAATAAAATTTTATATAATTCTTATGTATGCTTGCATAGATTTGTGTGTGTGTGTGTGTGTGAGTGTGAATTTGATAGTGGCAAGATCTAAATTTCATTGTTTTATACTGAAAACTATTTTTTTTTAAAGATTTTATTTATTTGAGAGAGAGAGAATGAGAGAGAGCAAGCACATGAGAGGGGGGAGGGTCAGAGGGAGAAGCAGACTCCCTGCCGAGCAGGGAGCCCGATGCGGGACTCGATCCAGGGACTCCAGGATCATGACCTGAGCCGAAGGCAGTCGCTTAACCAACTGAGCCACCCAGGCGCCCCTGAAAACTATTTTTATGATCTGCTCATTTTGTTGTATTTTATTGTACCCACTTACTATGTAGTATACTCATAGCACAATTTCTCTTCTTCTTTTTAATACATTTCCCTAAAGTTCCCTGTGAGGGTAAAAAGAGACGGAGATTAACAACATATTAACGTTGCTTTTGAATATGTGAAAAATTTTTGTCTGGAAAATATGCCAGCAAATGTGATAGTCTGATAGTATACGCAGGTATTATTATCTTTCAGTACTACCAGATTGCATTCACGAATGGCTTCTAATACTGTTCTTTGCCAGCAGCATCAAGAAGTGTTTTCCTCTGTATATTTTTATGCATCCTTCAAATAATTGTCTTGATATAAAAAGAAATATCTCATTATATAATTTGCTTTTCTCTGATTCCTATATCTTAATCTTTAAATCTTATCTTTTATAATTGGCAAATTACATCATTTGACCATATATTATTGCCTTTTTTTTGGTTTTTTTGGCTTTTGTTGTTGGTATCCCCAAGTTCTTTGTGTATTCTAGATGTTAATCTCTTGTCAAGTTTAGTGAAGGAATTCCTTCACTAATTTGTCAACTACCAGTGAGACTTTTGTTAAACACAAATTTTAAGGTAGTTAGATACATCCATGTTTATCCTTATAGTTTATTTGGGGTGGTCTTTTTAAAGAGATCTTTCATTATCGCTAGGTCAGAAATATACCCTCTCAAATGCTTTGCAGTCTTACTGTGTTGTGTCTCATTATGTGTTTATTTTGACTTATCCTTTTGGGGACTCTTTTTGTGACATTATTCTGAGGATTCTTGATTGTATGTAATACTGAATGTTTCTCAGTAATTTTCTCTTATACTAACTTCTTCCATTCTTTCCTATTGTGATACCATTTCATTCCATCCTTCCAAATATTCTGATTTTCTTTTCCATGTTTTTTTCTCTCAGCTACAGAATTAATAACTTTTTTCAATTGTATCTTTGTTTCACAAATTCCCCATTTAAATTGTAACTAGTTGACCATTATTCTTGCCCATTTATTCAATTTTAATAACTAGAATTTTGGTATCTTTAAAATAAATCCATTCATTTTCTTTCATGCTATACTGTTATTGCTAGATGATTTCTATTCTTTAATTTATATCTTTGAAGATTTCAAGCACATTTGTTCAATCTAGACATCCTATTTTATTGTTTGAAGTGAAAGTAGGAATTTTTCTATTAAAATGCTTAGTTCACCATGTTAACTGGAATTCTCATGTCTCATAATAAAAAGGAGTTTTTTCAATTCACTTGCCTTAACATGTTTTAAGATGCTTTGCTGCCCTTTATTGCTACAAAATATATTAAATTTCAAACTAACAGCAGAATACTTTACAAGTAAAGGTTTTCCTAAATGAACGTGAAAACCCTTGTATCTTCTATCATTACTTATTTATAATACTTTCTTTGAATAGCCACAGGTAACTGTTCCATATGCATATTTTCAGACGTATGCTCTGCAAATAAATGGGCATAAAAACACTCATGGAAGGCCCATGCAACTCCTCTTCTTTAGGCATATGAGTCATATGCAATTACCTGTTTTAACTTATTACCAACATTGAAATTCTGCCAGGCAAATTGTACAAATTTACATGCTCACTAACATAGCATAATAATAGCTGTTTCTCTACAAACTACTGCTGTTCTATTGGTTTCTCTACGCCCAATAAATTTTTGTTAATATTGCCTATAAAATAGGAGAAAATAGTATATTCTTCCATTAATGAAAGTCTTCTGATACATTTCTGTTTACGGTTTCAATCCTTCCTCCATGTACTTTCAAAACTGGTAATCAAATTGGAGACAATACTTTATCAACATTTTAATTTTATGGATGAGAAAATCAAAGCCATAGAGTTCAGGGCTAGAGGTGAGACTCAAGAGATTTTCTGATATGTTTTTTTCAAGACCTATGGTGTCAAGTGTGGTCCTAATTGACTTTTTATTTTTCAACCCCTATTCTTTCAGGTATTCTCTCCATTTCAGAATTGTAAAGATGGATATAAATCCAGCAACTTTCCCCCCTTATTAGCTATATAACACAACCTATGCAATCACATTCCAATCTGTTATCTAAGAAAATAAATCATTATTCTGGATTAACTTGGGTCTGTGTTGCTTTGCTACTAGTCTTTTTCATTCTTTATAAACTTTTTTTTTTAAAGCTTTTTATTTTTTTTTATTTTTTTTTATTTTTAAAGATTTTATTTATTTATTTGAGAGAGAGAATGAGAGAGAGATAGCATGAGAGGAGTCAGAGGGAGAAGCAGACTCCCCGCCGAGCAAGGAGCCCGATGCGGGACTCGATCCCGGGACTCCAGGATCACGACCTGAGCCGAAGGCAGTCGCTTAACCAACTGAGCCACCCAGGCGCCCCTCTTTATAAACTTTTAAACAGAGTTCTCTAATCAGTGTCACCTTAGTGTACCTTAAAGTTATCTCAGCTTTGAGGCCTTGACTGTCCTTTATCCCTACAAAATGCACTAACAAATAACTTTAAAAGTGAAGGTTTTCCTAAATGAATGTTCTTAGATGTGATATCTCTAGTGGCTCTGTGGGAGAGGAAATAATACCATTAGTCAGGGTAAGAAAACAAACTTATTTACCATCTGGCCTGATGAAACACTGATTTTAAGAGCCAGTATATCCAACATCCAAATCTGACCAGAACCCTATGGTACTGTAAGTCTCAACATCTCTGAATATTCACCATGGAGTCAGAGGATTCTTGATGGCTGGGACAGAGTTAGTGCACTTTGTATATTTTAAGATCAGGATGTTAAAATGAGTTTCTTGCTAAACCAAAGAATCTGAAGGGAATAAAAAGTCATTCAAAATAGAATCATTCTCTATTGGGAAAGTTCTGTATTTGATGAATATAACTACTTGCAGCTTTTTCCCTGGATGGATCCTTTTTCCTTGACTGGAAGGAAAACTGCTCATGGGGAGAACATTTTCACTGAAATTATGATTCATCCTATTCCAGGAATTTTGCTGATCAACTATAAATGTTGTCCTAGGTAATTTTCAAAGAACACTATGAGATAGGTATTATATATTCCCATTTTGCAGACTGGGAAGCTGTACTACAATGAGGAAAAAAAAACAGCCTGTTAAAATTGCATAGCTAAAATTTACTACACGATAGAAGAATGTATGGTAAAATATCAATGTCAACATCTAGGTGGATATATGGATGGTAGCTGAAACTTTTCTGCTTTGATACTTTTGTAAAAAAAAGTTGGAGAAAATATTGCATAGCTAATAGTTAGAAGAATGGGAATTTTTAAAAAATAACCTCCTACCCTTCCAGTGCTCAACAGTCTTGCAAGAGTATTACTGTAACAGAACTTCTGTCATATCATGGGAAGAACATGCAATATGGGAACAGAAGTGAGTTCAAGTCCCAACTCTCCCCATCCTTTAGCTGATCTTGACTGTTAATCAATAAAGCCAAGCTTACAGTGCTTTCAAGATTTGGCTATAATAATATTTGTGAATTAGTGTAGTAATTATGTTCAAGTACCATAAAAACCAAGTCATGGGACAAAAATGGTGAGAAAGAGTCTGTTCCTTAGTCCCATTACTATCTTAAGAGCACTGGATTATCAAGGAAAAGAAAAAAAAAATTCTTTTTCCAGTAGGACCCTGTAGGTCTTTTTTTAGAATGGTGGAAAAAAATGAAACTTAAAGCTCTTAGGGAATGAAGGCAATAGGCTCAATAGAGGGACTCAGAAAAGTAGGGAACAGAAGTGCTATGGATAATAAAGGAACTCAACCTGAGAGAAGAAAATGCTGAGCCACCTGGGCTCTGTTTTGGATAACTGCTTTATGGACACGGGGAGTATCATTATGAATGCTGATACTGTTTATTGCCTCATGAGCAGCCTTTGTAGTAGAGGAATGCTGAAATGGACTCAGGTAGGCATTGACCCTGAACTCAACTGGAACATGGTACACAAAGGAAAGTGATTCTGGAAAACTCATATTGATTCTAATTTTCAGCAAGCACTCACAAACATGTTCAGATTGATCTAGTACCTCACATTGGTTAGCAGGTAGCCTAAAGGTCAGATTCCCTGGAAAAATCAGGAGAGGATGAAAATACAGAAAAATCTACAATGAGAATGACAAAAGTTGCTCCTTGAAAAATTTGATAATTCTTGCCCCAGTCAAGCAGCTTCACTGGCAGCAGCAACATTAAATGAAGAGACCTGAAACTAGAGAAGTTTGCCCCTTCATGGGAAGAGCTAGTCTGTAACCTCTACATGTTACTCTATGTTAGGAGGTTGAAAATTTTACCCAAATTACTTTTACCCACACTTTACCCTTTAATAGAGCTACTCTAGTTTTCCAGCCAATCACATTCTCTCTCTTTTGTGATGACCATGGAGAAGACTTCCATAAAAAGGTCCTGCCATACCCACAGTCCAACTCTTAGAATAACTTGTTCCTTAGCCATCAGTCCCAAATCTCTGTTCTTGAATAGAGCTAAGTGGACCAGAAATCAGAGCCAAGACAAAACAAACATACCCATCTAAAACAGGTGCTCCTTATGGTGGTTAATGATCAAATGATGTTGTATTTCTTAGGAGGTTACACTATTAAATTAACAGAATACTTAGTTATTATGAGTATCAGAGCAATGGTATCAGAAGACTGCTAGAGGTTCTGTGCCTTAGTCTTACCACCATCATGTGTCTCCATGAGGCCTAATTATTGAACAGCAGAGGTGGTTCTGAAGGAGAAGATTTATACTCATGTTCTTTGACTCCAGGTAACCACAGTCTATATTTGCTCCCTTGAACATGAACTAGTAGGCAAACACCTTCTTTTATGTTATTCCTAGGGAACTATCTTAAATTCCAAAGAGAGGAATTCTCCGCACTGAGAGAAACAAAACACCAATGAGAAGTCAACATGAATTTATAACCACTGTATGGGAGATGAAAATGGTAAGATGAAAGGTAAAACCAGTAGCAAGAGTCAAGAGACAATAGCTAAGGTAATCAAGGAGAGCAGAGATGTCAGAAGTATAAACCTCATGGCTGTGGTTAGAGAAGGGAGGCCACAGGAGCAGCAGATAACCCTGAGACCTCCAGATAGCAAGGCAGAGTGTGGCAACTAGGGACCTCAACAGCTGCTTGCGTTAGTCATTGAGGAAAGCACAGAAACCATCAGGTAGCCAAGAGAAAGGGAAGATGAATGAAGGCCTTGTGTCCTCAAAAGCTCTATAGCCTTAAAGATTACTAGGCTTTTCCCCCCAGTCTTGGTCATTTCCTTTGACTTATAGGGCCTTGGGAAAACACAGTATAAACATTACAAAGAGACAGGCACTTGATGCTTAGAATGAAGTAAAATATCCCAAATAAAAATGAAGTTACATATGGCTATATATAGTGAATAGAAAAGTTGGTATTTTTAATAGATATTTCAAACAAAAATACCTAAATATTTTCCCCATAATAATCCATAATATTCAATCATATAATAATTTTAAAACTGAATCTAGAGACTATATACTCATTAGTGACATATAACAGTTATCCTTTAACTGAGTACAGTCTATGATCTTGAATTGTCATAATAGCTTTATGTATATTTTTATTTAATCCCAGTGATAATCAACCATATGAAGGTACTATTAACCCTCTCCTTATAGTTAAGTAAACTGACTTCTGTTATATAAAAATGGGCATTGTTTATACCAGTAGAACCAATGGCACCTATTCTACTACAGAATTTGAATGATATTTTTCTTATGAAAGTGAAATGCACATGTAAGATTCCCTACATCTACCACTGAATACTAGAAAATACATTCCAGTTTCTATATTTGACTTCTGACCAAGACAATATTCCCCTCAGCATGACTAAACTTTGGACAGTTTTCTTCCTAACTATTGCTTCTTGAGCTCCCTTTCTTAGAGCATATGCTTCAGAAAATTTTCAAATATAAATTCTTTCTCTGCCCTGTTGAGATGTGAACGTTCACTCAGCCTCTTGCCAGGTTTACAACCCAGGAATGTCATTCTCAAGGTCCTGGAAGCCATCCCTTTGAAATGTAGATCAAAGAAAACTGTACATGTGTATGCAGTGTGGGAGTGTGTGTGTGTGTGTGTGTGTTCACGCACATGTGTTGAATAGGAGAGCCTAATTTCCATAAGTATAAATAACAAAGAAGGCCTAATCACAATGACCAACCTCCCCCCTACCACCACCCCTTTAGTACTTTTGCCTGAGCTCACCCTAGTGCTCAAAAACATTCCAGTCTTTTGTTTGGGAGGAATTGAATTCAGTCTCTCTTCCCTATTGCAACAGTCTTGAATGGAGTCTTCCTGGCCTGCTTAACTTGTCTGGTGCAATTTTTCTTTGACACATCATGAACAGAACTTAAAATTGAATGAAACCTGAAGATATCTGTTAGCAATTTAAGAAATTCAAGGATAAAACTTATCTCCATTTCCTAATTATTCATTCATCCTTTGTAAAATGAGAAGTGATGTACCTTCTCAAGATTAGTGCTCTGATTTAAAAGAAGCTACACCAGCCACCCGGATCCCTCTATCGGTTAAGTGTCTGACTTTTGGTTTCATCTCAGGTCATGATCTCATGGGCCTTGGGGCTCTGCGCTCAGCAGGGAGTCTGCATGAGATTCTCTCCCTCCCTCTCCCTCTGCCCCTCCCCCACCTTGTGGATCTCTTTCCAGGGCTCTCTCTCAAATAAATAAATCTTTTAAAAAAATAAAAATAAAAGAAGCTACACTGTACCATTAGGGTTGAAGGAGTATATTGAGAGTGTTTGGAGAAAAATCCTTTCTGGGTCTGTTTGGTTAGTGTGGGTAAAGATTTATGTTATCCTTTGCTTTCCTCTAATGGATATTTTTTCAGCCATGTGGTCTATGTTGCAGCTGTATTTGCACAAATATGCAAATATGCAGTAAATAAGCAAGATAGGGGCACCTGGGTGGCTCAGTCGTTAAGCGTCTGCCTTCAGCTCAGGTCATGATTCCAGCGTCCTGGGATTGAGCCCCGCACCTGGCTCCCTGCTCTGCGGGAAGCCTGCTTCTCCCTCTCCTACTCCCCCTGCTTGTGTTCCCTCTCTCACTGTGTCTCTCTCTGTCAAATAAATAAATAAAATCTTATAAATAAATAAATAAATAAATAAATAAGCAAGCAAGCAAGCAAGATAAACCTAGACATGGATTTTTATAAATGGTTAACTGTTGCACGCTATGGAAATAGTTATCTTGATTTTAAATTTAATCTCTCATCTCTAATCCAGTTGTTATTATTTTTTCAATGCCCTGGTCATTTTATTGAGGAAAATAAATGTTTTTTAAAAACACAAAATTAGAGTGGAGGGGATAAAAATCGTACCATCAAATATAAGGTGCAAATCTCCAACTTACTGTAAAATGGGAGAAACCTAGTCTGTCTTCCAAATTCTCCTATACCATGCCTTTTGCTGCCAGCACAGAGTCAGTTATTTCAAGTTGATCATTTTATCTATAATATGGGTACAGTACAATATGTAAATGAGTAGTGCTGGGTGAGTGCAAGCGTGGTAGATTGCTTATCAAAATGAGATGTTTTTCTCTTGAGAGTCTTTCAGTGAAAATGTCTTAAACCTAAAATCAATTAAAATGCCCATAAATGCTTGGGTTTCTGTAGTCAAATGAAAGCACATAACATTTTAAGTGATGAGATAAACATGCATTTGGAGCCTGTATTGGATTGCTGAAACTCTGGCTTAGCTTATTGCATGTCTATAAAATTCTTTTAAATTTTAGATTGTTTTGTCCATATTACTCCACCCAAAGTAAGTTTACTAACTTATCAACTGTTTTGATATATCAATCAAGAGCCAATGTTTCCTCTATTTATTTTATGACTTCTCTTTAATTAAAGAAATGTAGCATCATGTATCATAGTACTAATAGTGCCTCATCATGTAGTTTGTATTAAAATTATGATACAACAATATCTCTCTTGGGGCACTCGTAATTCATATTTTTACAGATGTTGCTAGTGCTTGTGAAAGCAGGTTTGGATTTGGTAAGCCAGCAAAACTAGAGCTGCAATAAAGTGATGATGACTTCAAAATGGCAGTGGAAAGTATGAAAATGGGAAATTAATGCTTTTACATTCAGAAACTTTCTTTGTAATTGAATTGTGTTATTTTTCAGGTGAATGTTGTTGCCTTAGGTTTCCAGGGATGTGTGTCTAATGATTATTACTGTTTCTTGAAAATAGCAACTCATTAAGACGGCTATCTTCTGGCAGACTTACCTTTTGTGTTATTTTTCATGTCATGGAGCATATTGGGAAAGAAAAGAATGTTTATGGTTTGAGTGACTCATGTAAAATATTCATTAAGTGAAAAAGTCACACTGAAATATCTTGTTTACAAGAGACACTGGAAATGGCATACAACAAATACGTATTAAGAGCATGAGGAAGGGTAGAATTTATAAAAATGTAGCAGCATTCAAGCATACCAGCAAGTAATAACAGATATGCAAATTAATATAAAACTGCAAAGCAAAGTAAGAATTAAGATTTAGGTATATTCAGATTTGTGGTAGAAACTGTTATTAAAGACATATTTTTCTATTTGGATTTTTGTTATGACATGATTGAACTTGAGATAGAATCCATTTTAACATTTATTATAGCTTTGTGATCTATAATGGTATTTTTACACTTATCATGATAAAGGAAAAGTAATAAAAATAAATGTGTTTCAAAACTACAGATTACTAATATTTTTCACACTGGCAATGAGGTCATCTACAATATAAAGGGGCACATTTTCAGTTATTTAATACAGAACTTTACAGCTTTGTATCTTCCTGAAATAGAATTTTTGAGTACTTATATTTGAAAATATTTTCATGCCTTTTGTACTTAGTATACAGCATATTTATTATAAACACACACATGCACTCCCTTTTGAGAATAGCAAGTAATAGTTTCTATCTACACCTGGGGAAAAGTCAGAGCTAATTCATAACATTAAACTTTTAAAATAACATAAAGGTTGGTTAAAATTTTTCATAGGATTTTTTCTTTTCAAAATAATATCCAACCTTATTGTTTCCTTTATAATTTGGGAAATTCTCTAAGCATCAAAACCTACTGACCATATACATCATTTAATTTTATTTTATTTTAGTATAGTTGTCTATTTAAGACTTCAAATGGCATTAGAAATTATGCTAGCTTAAATTTTAAAAGTTAAAGATTATTAATGATACCAAAACCATTATAAATATCTTGACAAATTTCAGACTTTTCATATCCAGTAATGTTCAAAAATCCTTAAGAAAACTCCCTGTACAACATGTTGCCCTCCATGTGTGGCCTTATTTTCCATTCTCTTTGCAGCAAAATTTCTCAGGGAGTTGTCTATTAACACAATCTCCACTTCCTCACATTCTATTCTTTTCTCAACTCATCCTACCTCTATTCCTTCCACTCAACTAAACCTATCGTTATAAAGGTTACCATGATCTCCAGGTGGATTGGTTTATTGCCTTCCCCACCCACCACCCCACCCAGCTACAAGTCCTATGAAAGAAGCTTTTTACACCTAGTTTACAACATTTACTGAATGTCCTAAATTTCCTGTAATGCAGTAAGCAATCAGTAAATATTTGTTCAATGAATAAAAGTTTAAATAAATCAACAGAGATTTAATAAAAATGTACTTTACTCAAGAATTAAAGAGATCCTTTGTGCAGGTCACATTCTTAAACAAAGTAGTTGTTCATATATATTAACCTCTCTTAGGGGCTCCCCATATCTCTCAAGGTCTCTTGACATCCTTGATAATTCTCAACCAGTATCCAGTTTCTGGAACAATTTTAGACTCTTAAAATTGCAGGAATCCTAGGCATGGCCAAGGCTCCACTAGTTGCTGAATATCCCTTTCATGACTCCCTGACCCCCTCCCATGTGTATACTATAAGCCAGTTTATTTTTGCCAGCATATTTGTGAACTCGGTCATGTGCAAGCAATTCAATTAACTCAGATATGTACATACCCATTACCAACTTAAAAAAAAAAAAAAAGAACAACCCTCTTAGGCATTAAGTGAAATCAGACAACAGAAGACAAATACTGCATGATTGTATGATCTCACTTACATGTGGAATCCAAAAAAAAGCCAATCTTATAGAAACATAGTAGAATGATGGTTGTTAGGGGCTGGGGGATATGGAAAATGGGCAGATGTTGGCCAAAGGGTACAAACTTCCAGGAATAAAATGAATGAGTTCTGGGGATCTAATGCACAGCATTGTGACTATAGTGAACTATAGGTACTGAATTATATACTTGAAAGTTGTTAAGTGAGTAGATCTTAAATGTTACCATCACCCACATATACACAATGTGTCTTACTGTGTTAATCATTTCTTAATATACACATGTATCAAATCATCACATTGTACCCCTTAAACTATACAGTGTTGTATATTTCAATATATTATATCTCAGTAAAGCTGGAAAAAAAAGCCCTCCTTTTCCAATTTATCCTTTCTTCAAACATTTTCAGGGGCTTCCCATTATTTACATACTAACATACAAGATCCTTTGCTTAGCAACTGAAATCTTCAACAAACTTTCTCAAAGTTACCTTCAACCATTCTCATAATTAGTAGTCAAAGATTAGCAAAACTTTTGTATCAATCCCAAAGAAACAAAACCTTATTTTCATAATTTTAAAAATGACTAGATTGGAAGTAGAAATGATATTGACTATATGTATAGGCTGGGTACACAATTCAACTAAGAAAAAGTAATCAATGAATTCAATCATTACAAGCAATACAATGTTGTATGATTTGTTTAGTATGATTAGAGTTTGAATTAAGTCAATGTCTTGATGCAACCTGTTAATTCCTTGTGATATACTGCCCTTCTCTTCCAGAGGAAACACAAAATCAAATGCATCATGGTCATTTCAAAATGCACAAAAGGAATTGTTCACTTAGTACTTGATTCCAAGACCCAAATACTGCATTTAAGATGATTATTTTTAATCTGAGCAATTAATATAGACAAAAGATCAACCTCAGCCAAATTCAGCTATGACTAATTAATGCCCAGAATGTGACTGAATAGATATGTTTCAAGGCTGTTAACAAAATTTTGAAGTAAGAAAGCATTCTTCTACCATATATGATACATATGATTTCCCTTATAGCTAATTTGAATATTATGAAGAATAAGCAATTCAGGAAGCATGACCATCTTCAGTATCACAATCTCTCCCCCCTAGAAAAAAAGAAAACTTAAAACATCAAGGGCAAACCGGCAGCTTTGAAATGTGCTCAGGGACTTGACTTCTGTTCCACATGTGCAGAAATGCAGAGAGAGTTAGATCTAAGCCGACAGCTCATACTGACCAAAAGGATTCCAACGGAGAAGAAGAAGAAAACACACTGACAGAATAGGGCATCTGTGACACTTGGTAATGTACAGGTGCTTTTAGTAAAAAGGGAAGTATCAGGTTTTCTTAAGAAATCTAATAACTGGAGGGTAATTGAAGATGATAGCATTTAACAAGCTTTGGTGAACTTCCCTACATCTATCTCATTGGGCAGTATGAAGCATCTGGATTCTGGAATGGATCTTTTTAAGCCAAAACAACTCTGTGCTTTATAAAGAAAAGAAGGTTTGGTTTCACATGCAGTAAAATATTCTACAAGTCAAAAAAGTGTTGATTAACTATGTAACATTATAATAATGTTACAAAATAATCTGAGTATTTACCTAAAACAAAATATTTTTAGACTGTAAAACACCTCCATTCATGGCAGTTCCATTACAAGTATCTTTGCATTGGTACAGATGTCAGCATGAAAACGGAGTTATGAAATTAAAATTCCCCTCATGATTTGATATCATCTAACCCCTAGTAAGTTAATGAAGACAGATGCTGATGGATTTTAGAAGTTCTTTTTTCCAGTTGTATAAGTTTATGGAATGCTACATGGTTCAAACAAAAATAAAAAAAAAATCAGTTTTATTATTTTTTTATTTATAAATAACCAGTCCAAGGAAAACATAACATACTCCTCTTGAAGCTAAAAAAAGATAGTCTTACAAAAATGCTTACAATATTTTGAAGTGTTTTCTCACATTTTCAGTGTTTCAACAGCATGTATTGTCTCATTAAACTCTGCAACATTACTGGGAAGTAGTATGTTAACTATGTTAACATTGTTAACTATGTTAACAATGTTAACATTGTTACTGTCATCTTATAAATGAGGTGACCAGAAGTGATATGAATATTCAAGGTATACAACAATTTGATAACAGAGCAAGGGTTGTGAATGTTGCTATACTTTAAGATTATAAGGAGGAGCCCCTTCACTGCAAAGTTGGAAATTATGATTAAATTATTTAAATTTCAAAATGAACACATATGACTCCAACCAGAGATACAGACAGTCATCATGTAAAAATAAATGACTTGTGAGTCAGCAAGCCTTAACAATGACTTAATATGACTATATATTTTTTTCTGGAAAACATAAGGATAATAAAGAATTGAGAAATCCCTGGTTATTTTCTCAATATCAGAGGACTAAATGTTTTTAATCATAGCTACTATATACAACTACATTTACATATATGACTTAATTAGTACCTAATCATTGTCACTTAAATGATTATAATTTAAATTTTAATTTGGGTCCTCCAAAAATGTCTTATAGTTACCAAGCCCTAATGGCAAAGTACAGTTTGCCCAGCACTTAGGTTCAATCCATGACCTAACTTGAATTGTCTAGTTTGTATGTAATCACTATGCTCATTCACTCATGTAATGAGGCATTATTGACTCTGAAACAATATCCATGCCTTCTGATCAAAATGAAAACCACAATCCTTACATTCAGGAAATCCACATTATTGCCTAAGATAAATATATGTAAACATATAAATACAATACATGTTCTAACAGATACTGGCCATTGTTTACAAAGAGAAGAGAAAATGAATAAGTATATGAATTCAGGAACTACTTCCCAGAAGAGAGAATCCTTGTCTTTGACTTTAAAAAGTGTATGCCAGGCAAGTGAACTGGCAGAAAGACATTGTGAGCACAAAGAACACACATTAAAAAATGCATTGTTTTTAGGAAAATAAAAATAATTCGGTGTTACTGGTGCATAAGATGCAAGCACAACAGAGAAGCTTGAGGAATAGGCAGGTGTAAGAGCTGTGAAAATAAATACATTTGCTAATATAGTTTAAAGATTTTCTTATGAGCTAGAAAGCTAAGGTTCTTTTTCTAATTTAGTTTTTAATTAGGAAACTGACATCATCAAACCTGAATTTTAGAAAAAAAAATGTTTATAAATAAAGACAAGGACTCTGGAAGTTTAATTCCCCTGACATCTAGGATTCAAACTTAAATCTAAATAATGCTATAAAGTGCTGCTTCCCAATTTAAGCTATTATAACATGGTATATAGAGAGTCTGAACTAAGGATGGCAGAAGTATTTAGGTAGATTATTGAAACTTGCTTTGGGATAAACTAAATATGACAGTGATGCAGAGGGAAAGTAATCTGAAATTGAGGCAGTGAATAAAAAGGTATTTAATCAAGATGAATTATATAGGAAAATGGTTAAGTATAAGAACTTTTTATTTAGATACATTTTGAAGAGACATGAAGGTAGAGATGCATAATATGCACGGCTTAAGCCACTACACAAGATCTTTCCAGGATAATAGCATCTCTATACCTATCTTTTCCTGAGATGGTTGACTGGATCCATGAGTCGCACACATTATCTCTTTAGCAAAGGTTCCTGTTTCCAGAGCACACTATCTGGATAAGTAGAGAATCTTCCAAATCAAGTGTCACTTTCTTATTGCTTAACTGTTCTTCTCCAATTTATCACTCTCCTAAATTTTGCCATAGGCAGCAAGGAAAAACCAAGCTGCATCATCAATATATCGCTTAGGAATCTCCTCCGCTCCAGTTTCTAATAACATCTTCCTCATTTCCAACTGAAACCTCATCAGAAGCTCCTTTAACATTTGTATTACCAGGTTCATGATGACATATGTATCCTCTAAGATAAAAGAAGCTTTCTCTATAACTCTCGTCTTTTTTTTTTCCCTGAACCCTCACCAGAATCTCCTTTGAATTCCATGTTTCTACCAACAACCTCTGTAAGGCCATTTTTTTTTTCTTTTTTCTTTTTTTTTAAATCATCCTCCTTGAAACTGTTTCAGCCTCTATGCATTAGCCAATTCCAGAACCATGTCCATATTTTTAAATATTTGTTAGGGCAGAACCCTACTTCCAAGTACAAACATCTGTATTAGGATCCTCCAGAGAAACAAATCACACACACACACACACACACACACACACACACACACGTATGTGTACACAGTCATACTAAAATTTAGTTTAAGTTTATTAAATATGGATTTTAAATAGTTTTTAAGAGTTGGCTAATGTGACTGTGGGGACAAGCTAGTTTTAAATTTGTAGGTCTGGCCTTCAGGCTGGAAATGCTGGCAAGACTTGAAGCAGTCCTAAGTCTGAAGGCAATGTGGAGTCAGAATTCCTTCTTTGGGAGAGCTCAGTCTTAAGGCAAACATCAACTGATTGGCCGATGCCTGCCCACATTATGAAGGGAAATCTACTTTATTCAAAACTACTAATTTAAATGCTAATCACATCTGGAGAGTACCTTCACAGCCATATCTAGACTGGCATTCGACCTACTAACTGGGCACTACAGCTTAGGCAAGTGGACACAAAAAATTAATCATCACACATGGGAACAACAAAAATAAAGGAGTCCACAGAAAAAAGATGGTTCAGTAAAAAAGCTGAGAAGTGTGAATCAGAATTATGGAAGGTAATGAGAGTGTCCTACAGTGGAAGCCCAAGGAGTAGAAAGTTAAGAAGAATTTTTCTGGTCAACTGTTACCAGAGTAGACGGAGAAAGCAAATAAATCCTAGATTAGAAAGTGTCCCTTTTCTAAAGAAATTGTTGCCACTGGGAATTTCATAAAGATAGGCAAGAGATTTCAGCAAGAAGGCATCAAGGAGAAAATTCTGTTTCCTGAAGCATGACTAAAGAGATAACCTGAATAAACCTCCTGTCAAAACAACTAATAATGCTAGCTAAAATATATTAAAACAAAACACTCTAAAAGCTTTGCTGAGCTAAGGAGAAATTTAAAAATAAATATTCAGAGGCCTCCAAACAAAGTAAAAGTGGAAAGTCAGAGAGAGAAGCTCACACTGAGGTCAGCTTTTGCCCTGGGGTTTCTTTCAAATTCTAGTGAAAATGAACTTGTCATTGATGAAGGTGCAAGAGACAATGACAGAGCTGAGTATATAATGTAAAGAGAGATTCTATATAAAGCTGGGGGGCCCCAAGGTAAACTAGAAATAAACTAAACATATAGAAAAGATAATTGTTCATTTTGATCTTTACACTGGGTAGAATGCAAATTAAAAAATAAAAACAGGGGCGCCTGAGTGGCTCAGTCGTTAAGCGTCTGCCTTCGGCTCAGGTCATGATCCCAGGGTCCTGGGATCGAGCCCCACATCGGGCTCTCTGCTCAGCGGGAAGCCTGCTTCTCCTTCTCCCACTCCCCCTACTTGTGTTCCCTCTCTCGCTGTGGCTCTCTCTGTCAAATAAATAAATAAAATCTTAAAAAAAATAAAATAAAAAAATAAAAACAAAAATAAAAACAAAAACAAACTTCCATGAAATTTGAATGCATAATCTGAATTCCTAAGTAATTATTGCCTGAATGTGGTGTATTATTTGATCTGAAAATCCTTACGGTTAAAAAGATGTTTAACAAATTTACTGCCTTCAAGTATCTGGCAAATTCAACTACAAACATATTTTGGAGGAAACCAACTTTAACTTAGTTATCAAAGAATTTACAGAAATGAAATTCCAAGGAATTTGAAACCACAATTAAAAAATCATTAAATATATGGGAACAGAAGGCAGAAGAACAAGAGCCAGCAGTAAGAGCACAAAACAGAAAACAACAACAAAGACTTTAGATACTGGAATGATCACAAAACAGAAAATAATTATGTTTAATATCTGTTTAAAATGTACAAAAAAATTCAGTTTATAAAAAAAATCTAAAAGCAGCAAGAGAAAAAAAGGCAATCCCCTTTAAAAAAAATGCCAATTAGACTGATGTTTGTCTTTTTAATGACAGATCCAGAAAATAGTTGATTATCATCATCAAATGGGCTAAGAAAAAAAAACTGTCAACCTTAAATTGTGTATCCATTACAGATATCTTCCAAGAACAAGGACAAAATGAAGACATTTTCAGAATTATAACTGATGGTTTTTGACACCAAAAGAACTTTACTATAGAGATTGCTAATGGGTGTACTTAAGAAACATAAACAAAAAATTCTACAAATTAATATGTGAGATGAGATGGCACATACTGAATTTGGTAACTATATGGGTAAATTTAAACTAATAATTAAAACCATACATATAATGTCAGATTCATGTACATAAATTGGATGCAGAGAAATATAAATTAAGCTGTTCTAGCATATTTACACTGTTTGGAAGTAAGATATTGATTGACTTTACACTTTACTAAGTATGCATGTTAAAATTCTTTTAAAAGTAATAAAAAAACTATAAAAAAATTTAAAAAGTAATAAAAAATGTATATATATATATATATATATATATATATATATATATATATATATACATACATATAGTAAAAATACAACAGGGGAACTTCAGTAAATTCACAGGAGTTACTGGTATATAGAAAACAAAAGTTACTGGTATACAGAAAAACAAAGAAAAAACTTCTTTTTAAGTAATGTTATTTTGAAAAGACAGATAGAGTTACCAGAGGATTTTTTTTAATGATGGAAGATAACCCATATAGAAATGTAGGGGCGCCTGGGTGGCTCAGTCGGTTGAGTGTCTCACTCCTGGTTTTGGCTCATGTCATGATCTCAGGGTCCTGGGATCAAGTTTCACATCAGGCTAAGGGGGGGTGCCTGCTTGGAGATTCTCTCTCTCTCTGCCCCTCCACCCATGTGAGAGCACTCGCTTTCTCTTTCTCAAGTAAATAAATAAATCTTAAAAGAAATGTAGCACATGAGATAATTCTACTTTCATGACTCATTCAACAGTCATTCCACAAATGGTCATTCCAACCTAAGTGCGTGTTTAGAATTGCTAGACACCTTACTAGACACTTGAGATACAACGGATGGCTGGACGACAATTATTATGTTCCAGGCATTTACAAAGGGACCATCTGACTAAGGATTTGGCCGCCTTTATAAAGAGTATGGACATTATCCTAGCAACACAAAGGCATGAGAGAGTTTTAAGCAAGAGGA
The DNA here is from genome assembly GCF_002201575.2 of Neomonachus schauinslandi. NCBI lineage: Eukaryota > Metazoa > Chordata > Mammalia > Carnivora > Phocidae > Neomonachus > Neomonachus schauinslandi. Next base: position 68,097,057 of record NC_058412.1, read on the forward strand.
TGATATAATCAAAGCTGTATTTTAGAAAATCACTCTGGATTCATGATAAAGACTGTATAATAGATTCTCAAGACTTGGAAAGCTTTGTACCTATCCAAGAAAGAAATATTGACTGTGTGAACAAGGTAGTAGCAGCAGGTATTAAAAAAAATAGATTTGAATCTGAATATGTGAATTAAGATTTTTATTCTCAATTAAAAAGAACTGAATGGCCACCGGTATTATATAAGCAAGTGCCTACATTTATGATGGAATTCATCGCCATAAATACAATTATGAGTTTATTTAAGCTGAGAACACTTGAACTCAGAAGTAAAATGTGCATGTAAGCTTTAAAATTAAGGACACTCAACCTGGATCAGGATGACAGTGCTAGTAAGTTCCCCAAGGACTTCTTTAATGGCATCCTGCCCAATAAAAGATGTAACTTATAAAATAATAATTAAGGAGAGCCTTGTGGGAAATCACGTTCTATGAACACACAAACTTTTTTTTTTTAAAGTCTAAGTTCACTTTTGATTTTGAACTTTGGAATAATGATGGGAAAAGTTAAAAGTTTCAAGTTTTCAGAGTGTTATAAGTTTTCTGCTTTAGAACTTTTTTTTTTTTAAATGCTTTATCTGAAGCTGCAGTTAATGATGTCCTCTGCTCTGCAAATTAAGCCAATGCTTTTACATCAATGAAAAGAGGTACTGAGAGAGAGAGATTGAATGTGTGAATATGGAATCTCAAGGACTATAAACCTCTTTTTGCCTAAATGTTTCATCTCCAGAGTTTCAGGTTCTGAAGGGTCTGCCCCAAATTTAAAAGTATTAGATCAAGGAGAAATTGCCTGTGTGACTCAAGAGTGTGGCAACCAAGTTTCTTTGCCTGTCATCACAGAGAGTCCTTGAAGCTGGGAAGCCAACCTCTCCTCTTTTGATACTTAGCATGGCCAAAGAACTATTGTAAAAAGCACAGGAGGAGAACTAATATACATAATTAAATTACTAAATATGTGTGCATGATAAAAGAAAAATAATCAAGTAAATTAATCAAGGAACACAGCAAAATATTTGATTTTTGTCCGAATTTATGCTAGTTTATAATGTTAAAAATCATTTGTATTCATTTCTGTTATTCCTGAGAGAAGCTACATAACAAGATTTGTGAGTTTAAGGAAATTAAATTCTGCTATCTGTGCTCATTTAAACACTGCATTCACTTTCAAAAAAATTCTTTTTTCCTTTTTCCCTGAAAATTATCATTTGAGAAAGGGAAAACTATGTTTTCCACACCAGTTTGTCTGCTATTTCTTGTTGCTGCTCCTAACCTAATGGTTTTTTGTTTTTGTTTTCTAGATGGCAGGTGAAAGTAATACTCTCACTTCTTTCGAGGGTTTCATGGATAGGTTTTTATAGTAATCACTGAAACAAAATGGAAGAAGTGATGCCATCCTGATTGATTGTAAAATCTTCCTCAAACTGAAATTCCACAGAGTGACGAATTCTACTTTGTTAGAAAGAAAATTATTAAGAATACCACAGATATAGTTGAAAAATATGAAACTTCCAAGTTTGACTTTTATCTGTAAAGAATCTGTCCAATTTCTACCCTAAATGCCTGCATATATGGCTTTATTAAGGCTTTAAATTGATAATGCTGCTACTTATAAAATATAAGAATTTGATAGATAATACAACAACCCATTTTTTTTTCCTTTACTACACTTACTAGTGATAATTAGGGGAAAGTATTTCTATATTTTACTTTGCTCATCAGGAAATCCCGTTTTGTAAAATCTCACAATCCCCAAATCAAACATTTGCTGAGCAGACTTTTTAAAAATGTGAGATTATTTTAAAAGTTTATTTTTTTTTCCATTTTCAACACATTTAAGGCTAGTTTTAAAGGTGTCAATCACACTTTACGCCCTTATTTTATTATATGTTACTGGATACACAGAATGTTTAAAGATTATACCAAGTACTGTGAACCAAAAGGGGAAGCATAAATGGACACTGCAACTAAGTTCAGAGAAGTTCAAATGAGGGTACACGATTGGGCTGGGTTAGTTTACTTCCAGCTACAGATGGGGAAAATAAGACAGGGAAAGATTTCTGGGCAGGTAGTGATTGAGCTCCTGATTTGAAGATGAGGTAGAATAAAATGAAAAAATCAAGTAGGATGAGGTAGGATGAAAACAAGCTAAGAACAGAAGGAAATGGGAATGACATGGACAGAGATGTAGGAGACAGCAAGAACACAGACTTGGATTTAGGGGAAGAGTAAGAAAGTGACCGGAAAACAGATTTGTCATCATTTTGGAGAATGACAAATGCAAGACTGGGAAGTTTGGACTTGCCCTATAACCACAGGATAGTTCTGGGAAGGTTTTTAAACAGGGAAGTGACAGGGTCAAATATGGGTCAAAAAAAAAAAAAAATCAAACTAGCCACAGTCTTGCAAGGGTAAGGAGTGGAGAAAGGAAACTGGTAGTACTGCCTTCCATGAAAGTAATTCTGAAATTTCAAGTTGTATATGACAAGTAAAGAAAGGCTTAATATCAACAAATACTTCTTTCATAGGCTCTTGAGACACAGAGCTCCCTGATGTCAGAAAAACCTTGAAATATTTAACAGTGTTTAACTACAGTGACAAATTATTTTGTAGTGCTTATAGCATACCAATCCAGCTTTTCATGCGAGTTAGCAGTGACAAGCAAGTTAACAAAAAGGAAGAGAAACAGACATAAACATTTACTTTCCATATTTAATACAGTTATTAACCACTGAGTGCCTGCTATGAGGGAACATACCTTGGAAGGAAAAAAAAAAAAAAACTGCATCCTAACATAGTATTAAAGATATGTATCTTCTCACCTTTCTCTGACTTATTCAGAAAAAGTGAAAATAGAAGTGAATTTAGCCATATATTTGTCAAGAAAAAAATTTAATTTTATCATCAGATTGAGCTAAAACAATGCTGCAGCACAGGAAAGAAATTTCAGGCGAAAAAAGCAGTAAGTTAACAAAATGTGTCATTCATTTAGGTAGTGCTTACTGCATAATTATAAAATAAAGTATTTCAATTTGTGAAAAGTACAAAGAAAGAAAAGTATTATGTTACAAAGCAATTGGAGACTCTGTCCTGGTGCAACAGATTAAGGAAGACTTGAAGTCATAAAGGTGAGTGGAGTTTGCCTGATGAAAATAGGGAAAACTAGATTTTTGTCTTGGGTTTGCCATCTGTCAGCAACATCACCCTAACTACAGAAGAGAGGGAGTGATAATTTTTTCCACAAACTCACACAGCAGTTGTTAGGGTTGAATGGAAAAACATTTATTAAAATATATATTATTAGTCTTGGTGTGCTTGGGTGGCTCAGTCAGTTAAGCATCTGCCTTTGGCTTAGGTCATGATCTCGGGGTCCTGGGACGGAGCCCCACATCGGGCTCCCCGCTCAGCGAGGAGTAGGCTTCTTCCTCTCCCCCTGCCCTTCCCCCCACCTGTGCTCTCTCACTCTCTCTCTCAAATAAATAAATAAATAAATAAATACTTTAAAAAATAAAATAAATATATATAATCAGTCTTAATTCTGCCATTATTTTATCATATGACCAAGGAAAATTCACCTAGTATGTCCAGATTTTAAATTGAGTGATCTAGATGCAAGATGATGTTTACAATTTTTATTTTCATCTTGAAAAAGTTGTATGATTATATAGTGACTTAAAGGGGCTCACCATTTTTACTCTTCTATTTAAAGCACTGATTGATTTTTTTCTAAGTCAACTGTCATAAGCTTGAGGGGAGGGAATAATTGTAGTACCTTTATCTTTTCCCAAATAAAATAGAGAAATTTTAGGTTTTGGAAAACCACTAAAACATCCACCACAGAAAATTAGCCAAAAACATTAAAAAATTTCAAGTTGCCTTGGAATCCTACATGTAAAAACATACCTAACATTCCAAGAACACAGAAATAAGCCTTATTAGTTTTTAGAAAATCATAGAAATTGAATTTTAACCAAGACTCAACACACACAGATTATTAAATGATCATAAGCTTTTATCTATATTATTACTTTTAAATAAAATGATATATTTATTATTAAATACTTTTTGAGATATTTGAGTAAACATTTTCAAACATCTTTTCTAGTTATATGAATCCATTTACCTATAAAATACTTTCTAAATAACATGTTTTAAATCACATGTGACTTCTATTATAAGTTGCTTTTACAAACTAACAGTGGACATGATTAAGAATTTGACAGCCTTGGGGCACCTGGGTGGCTCAGTCGTTAAGCGTCTGTCTTCGGCTCAGGTCACGATCCCAGGGTCCTGGGATCAAGCCCCACTTTGGGCTCCCTGCTCAGCGGTAGGCCTGCTTCTCCCTCTCCCACTCCCCCTGCTTCTGTTCCCTCTCTCGCTGTGTCTCTGTCAAATAAATAAAAATAAAAATAAAAAATCTTTAAAAAAAGAAAGAATTCGACAGCCTTGAGGCACCTGGGTGGCTCAGTCGTTTAAGCGGCTGCCTTTTGCTCAGGTCATGATCTCATGGTCCTGGGATGGAGACTCATGTTGGGCTCCCTGCTCTGTGGGGAGTCTGCTTCTCCCTTTGCCCCTTCCCCCCACTCGTGGTCTTGCACACACGCTCTCACTCTCTCCCTTAAATAAATAAAATCTTAAAAAAAAAAAAAAAAGAATGTGACTGACTTGCATAACTTGCATAACATAGAAATTAAAAAATGGGACAGGAAATGTGCTATGTTCAGAAATCATTTTAAGAATGATTTAAAAATATTTAATACTTAGGACAGGCTAGATTATGCTATAGTAACAACCCTCAACATCTCAGTGACTTATAATAGTAAAGATTCATTTCTCACTCATACCACATGTTCGAGTACTTGGTAGATAAACTTTGTTCTATTTTGTCACTCAGGGACCTAGGCCAGTGGAGGTTCTACCATCTGAGAATGCAGCATGTGGAAGGTATAACCATCATGTTTACTGTGAAGGGGAGTCTTCATGGTGTTCTCACCCTGTACTTCCATGTTTCTGCCTGAAAGTGAACCGTATCACCTCTACTCAAAGCCCACTAGCAAGAAAAAGTGTAATAGTCTTGCCTAACAACAAGGGGGTAGGAAGGCAAAAAGAAACATATAAAGTGAACATGAACCATGCCTCTCATACAGAACCATGCAGCCTTAGAAGGGATAAGATGTGTTATATTAAGTCCAATGCCTTCCTTTAAGGGAGGAGGCTGACTTCAGAGAGATTAATTGGCTTCATCAGACACATAACCAGGTAGAAGCAAAGCTGGAACATACAGTTCATCATGGCCTAGCTTTTAGTTTATTTCAAAAATTTAAAGGTTTTATTTTAATGACCGAGAAAACATTTTATAAGACCAATACTGAAGATGCATAGTTGTAGACACTGCGTGTCAAACCAATTCCACACTTTTGAGGATGGAACTTCAGCCTAGAGACGTCTCGGGTGTGTTTTAATTCTAATTCTCTGTGGGTAAAACATTTAATTTCTGGGTCATTGCCCAAAGCCAAGCAGATAGCTGAGGCCAGCACAATCTGGATAAGATGGGCAAGGATTTAATTTCATTACCTCCTTTTATATATTACACAGAAAGCCCAGTTATCTTTTTAATGCAGGTCCATTACTCATTTTCAGTGGTGAATGCCTAAGTTCACTGCAGATACTTAATTGCTAGCCAGGCGGCAGTGCCTTCAGTTTCTCCTGAATGTCATCATAGTAAAAGGACTTGCACCTTCTAACCCTGCCACTCTACCACTGTGCTCTCCAAAGGGTTATCTATAAATACCTTTAGCTACAGAGGACAATCTCCTGGTTCATCCTCTCTCATTATTTTTTTCCCTTTTCTGAACAGATACGAGAAAAAAGAATATCCACACTTGAGATTCTTTTTTTTCTCTATGTGAATCTTATCCTAACATATTTTTTCTATTATACTTCTAGTTTTGTTTTGTTTTGTTTTGTTTTAATTCCACATGCATGGCCACTCTTTGATCTGTCTGAACATTTTACGCAGGAATGTTCAAAAGTTTTGGTCTCATCTCTCTGAAGTCAGCCTCCTCCCTTAAAGGAAGGCATTGGACTTAAAATAACTCATCTTCTCCCTTCTAAGGCTGCATAGTTCTGTATGGAAGGCATAGCTGCCTTCCAAAAGTTCTGGCCTCTTAAGTTATGTTTGGCTCTCCCAGCTTTTGGCCATCTGTCTGTTCATAGTTTCAGTCACTCACATCATTAATGATTATGAACTAGAGCTACCCTGGGGAAACCTTTCCCCACTGACCCTCTCTGACTTATGACTACAGAGCTTGACTCATGCCATCCTCTATTTAGCCAGAACATTTTACCGCAGTCCTTTTCAAGGCAAGGGGCAAGTAGCCTAGTCCACAATCCATTAGGAGGTTTTCCTAGCACATCTTGCACTTCCATTTGGGCTCTGTTATTAACTGGCTTATCTAATAAACTAACTTGCATTAAACTTGCTATACTTATGGCTGAAGTTATAATAAAGCATTTTAGCATAGACTTCACTCTAAATCCAGAGGGGTTAATATTAGACATTCCTCACACTTGAACCTGTCAGTAAGGGAAAAAGGTTTTGCCTGGTAAGTTTTAGTTTTTTCTGCAAGGATTCCCCATTTTCATAACCTGCTCTGTCCACATCTTGTCCCTCTTTGCTGCCCTGTGGAAGGAAGTCGGTAAAGGTAACTCCCATTTAACAAATGCCATGTTGTCATGTCACATCCTGACAGCAATGTCTGTCTGTGGCCCCAGGGTAAGGGCCTGACCCATAGGTGATGGTGAGTCTTCCCTTGAAGAGGAAAGAAGACGTTTTCTGTCATCTATGGAATCAAGAAGTCTTGAAAAGGAATCTGAAATTTTAAATAGGGGCTTTAATACATCAAATAGATAAACAGGAAATCTTCAGTTCTCTTTATAAACCTATCTTTGCATCTGAATTCTGAGGAGTTAAAACCCCTCTGAGGATTACTGAGAAATGAATTTATGGGGGCGCCTGGGTGGCTCAGTCAGTTAAGCATCCAACTCTTGATTTTGGTTCAGGTCATAATCTCAGGGTCATGAATTTGAGCCCGGTGTCAGGCTCTGCACTGAACGTGGAGCCTGCTTAAGATTCTCTCTCTCCCTCTCCCTCTGCCCCTCCCCCACCTCTCTCTCCCACTCTTAAAAAAAAGAAAAGAAAAAGAAATGAATTTATGAGGACTTTCACCATGTTTCCATGACCAGCAGCTAGATATGGGGAGTCCAAACTGAACAAAAGTGACCTCCCTTTTACAAGGCAAATGATCTACTTGCATGTAATAGCTCAGGGTTTTCTCTTTTGTTAGTTCTGAGTCTTTACTAAAGTTTTGCTTAAATGATCCATTCTAATATCTCTCAGTTACAGATTGGGAAAAATATTCAAGTGACCACTTGAGGAGGAGCACCTACAGGGATAAGAGTATCACCTTAGGCCTGTGTTGTAAGAACAGCATTAATAATCATAGTTAAAGTTTTCTAGGCATTCTTCTAAGTTTTATCTCCTTTAATTTTACCAACAACACTAATGGATAATACTATTAATAAGCCCATTAATGGATGAGAAACCTGGGGCACAGGAAACTTAAGTAACTCATTCAAAGTCACATAGGTCATAAGCAGTAGAGAGCAGAGCCTCGGAGGGAAGTGAACCTTGTTTGAGAATGCTCGATTCAACGGTCTTTCCAATATAGTGATTCTCCTTTGCTGCACTGAGTATCCTCAGTTTGATTTTACTAAGGAAGACAGAGGGCTTCCACACATCCAAACACTGCAACTTACTGAGCTTGGTTTTATGGCTCTCCCATTGCCCTCTTATCCAATATAATACTTTCCTAATATTCCCTCAGAGATCACATAATTAGGATAAATTACAGAGCTATCACAACATTGGAATCTGATTATGTGCTATTTTCATGAATACCTTACTTTTTCCACATTCTGTTTCCTCTCAAATGTCTCAAATTGATGGAATGATTCTCGGGTTTTATTTATTCATGCAAGTAACTGCTTTCACTCTGCAGGTAAAGGATGCCCTCTGTATAGTAGTAAAAAGTATTTATTTCTTTTACCCAGTCAGCTATCTTCAAAAGACCAGTCTTTATCAAGTATATGATGAGTGAATTAATAAATCTTAATAATTTCTGGAATAGTCCACTTATTCTATGAAAAAGAACAAAGTTAATAGTGTTGTCTTTGAAAGGTTTGGTAGAATACAAATGAATGAATAGCAACTTATCAGACATTTTGAGGACTAATGTATACCGGAAAAGTTCTATAGCTTTCTCTTTCTCCTGTACTTCAAGTCAACTCACTAATCTGTATAACACCCTCCTAGTCTAAATTCGAGAAGTGTGAGGGTTTTTTCCCCAACCCTCACCTCTGGAGAAATGTCAGGCAATAGATAGTAAGAGAGAAAAACTTGGGCGCCTGGGTGGCTCAGTTGGTTAAGAGACTGCCTTTGGCTCAGGTCATAATCCTGGAGTCCCAGGATCGAGTCCCGCATTGGGCTCCCTGCTCAGCAGGGAGTCTGCTTCTCCCTCTGACCCTCCCCCCCCTCATGCTCGCTCTCTCTCATTCTCTCTCTCTCTCTCAAATAAATAAATAAAATCTTTAAAAAAAAAAGAGAGAGAGAAACTTTTCAAAGATTGAAAAAGGAACCTTTGGGCACTGTCCTAGAGGTGGTAATAAGGTCAGAAACAAGAACAGGGTCAGCCTGTCTTTGTAATTCAGGCTCATTTGAACAGAAGAGCTGAAGAGGATGAAATCAAAAGAAAAGAGAAATGAAAACACTGATTACTTTCTACTGTTCTCATGTATAATTTCAAAAGAAATCTCCATCTTCAAATGGCATTTAGTATGGGATCAAGTGAATACACAGTAACACTAAAAAGCAATCAATGTCTGTTACCCAACCCCTTAGATCTGTATCTTGGAAAAAACTTGTGTCTGAGAAAATATTTTGTTGAAAATGACTCTCCCTTATAAGTATAGATTGCTTCCTCATTACTTCTCCGAGTTTCCATAATTTATAGAAAAGGATACATGAGTTAGTTGGGAAAAGAATGAGCTTAGTCTCCTATTTTGGTCTTTAAGAACTGAGTCATTATTTGAGTGAAATAAGGATGTCTTTTTTTTTTTTTAAGATTTTATTTATTTATTTGACAGAGAGAGACACAGCGAGAAAGGGAACACAAGCAGGGGGAGTGGGAGGGGGAGAAGCAGGCTTCCCGCTGAGCATGGAGCCCGATGCGGGGCTCGATCCCAGGACCCTGGGACCATGACCTGAGCCGAAGGCAGACGCTTAACGACTGAGCTACGCAGGTGCCCCGAAATAAGGATGTCTTATTTCATTGTAACTACTGGCCATATCTTTATTACTAATGTTGGTTTATGAACAGATCATGGATAGAGCAACTGGCTGGAATCAACAGTAAGAGACAAAGATACTGATTTTTTCGGGGCGCCTGGGTGGCTCAGTTGGTTAAGCGACTGCCTTTGGCTCAGGTCATGATCCTGGAGTCCCGGGATGGAGTCCCACATCGGCTCCCTGCTCAGCGGGGGGTCTGCTTCTCCCTCTGACCCTCTTCCTGCTCATGCTGTCTCTCATTCTCTCTCTCTCAAATAAATAAATAAATAATCTTTAAAAAAGATACTGATTTTTTCAGGAAGAATTAGTTGTTTCATGTTTTGAAAACCCAAAGAACTCTTTAAGAACTTGGAAACTGTTTTTTTGCTTTTTGGAGGTTTCACAGCAAATTAAAGGAAGTTATAGACATTTTCTATATACTCCCCACCCCAGTAGCAATTATTCTTTTAGTTTAGTATCTTTTTGGTTTTTGTTTTTGGTACCAAAAGATCAGGGGCTCTACTAAGTTTCCTTACAACTCTATGAATATATTGCAAGTTCAGGCCAGGTTGTTGGATTTGTGTCACGCACTGATGGGGGGTTCTCAAGTTGTAGGCAGCTTCTATGATATATACTCCTGACTCCAATCTACCCAGAAACAAATAACATTTAGGGGAAATCCTGGTCAAACAGGTAACAGAACCTTTGTTTTGATTAGAACTGCAAAGGGAGAAATAGACAACAGTATAGGTTGCTATTTCCTTCACATCATCTCATAGCTTTTGGATGCCCATTTCCCACCAATGGAATTTTTTTTTTAAAAAAAGTAAGAAATATATGTAAGCTGCACTTTATTTACATCCTATTAAATATGTTTTCTATAGTTGGCCTAATAAGTTATATCGTATGGAACCACGAACTAGGAAGTATTTATGAAATTTGAAGAACAAATTAGAAAGCCTTGTGTCAGATCTTTCTTAAAATGAAATTTAAGATTTTCACATATGGATAGTAGATGTCAAGGATGAGGAATCAAAAATAATACCCCCCCAAATGTCTGTGTTCTAGCATAATTAGGGCAGAAATACAAGGGAAAATCAATAAAAAATAACTGATATTTTGATTTCAGGGGTTTGGCATCAGAAGTTACTCTTCCAGGGCAGCTGGGTGGCTCAGTCTGAGCACCAGCTCTTGGTTTCAGCTCGGATCATGATCTTGGGGCTCTGGGATTAAGCCTCATGTATGACTTCAACCTGTGTGTGGAGTCAGCTTGGGATTCTCTCCCTTTCTTTCCCTCCCCGTGCCCCTCTCCCTGTTGGCGCATGCTCATGATAGTGCTCCAGCTCTCTAAAATAAATAAATAAAATCTTTAAAGAAAAAAAAGTTACTCATCCACAGAACCCATACTCCCCCCCCGCCCCCCCCCCCCCGCCCCAGCTTGTGGTTTCCTTTCTGTACTATCCTCTATCCACACTGGCCTTCAGTTTCCTGCCTCAAGTACTTTGCACTTCCTATTTTCTCTGGCAAAACTGTTCTCAAATATACTTGACACTACCCACCCTTCTCACCTTTCAGGTAACAATTTACATATTATCCCTTCAGAGACTTTCCCTAAATATCATATTCTAATTAGCTTCCCACTCCCTTTTATTTTCTATGACAGCAAACATTGTTTTGTTGCCAGCATAGCAATTCTTGCCATCTGTAATTATTTTCTTTATTTTCCTAATAATTGTTTATACCTCTCTCCCAATAGACTACAAACTTTAGGAGGCAGAGACTTTGCCTAACTTGCTAACTTTTATGTCTGAAACTTTGTACCTAAAAGGAATTCCATAGCTATGTGTTGAATGAATGAGTATGCATATGAATTAGACCCTAATATGAAACTGACCAAGTGGTATCATTCCATATATCAAAAAGCAGAGTACCTATAGAACAATGTTCCCACACAAGTAAAGACATTGTTATAGGTATCTCCTATTCCAGAAAAATCACCTGGCAAGCCTATTCCCTGTTTTCTCTCTGAATTTTGAACTGATATTTGAAATATATTTTTCTTTGTACTTTTTGGGTTGCTTGATATGCTTTTTAAAAAATACATATATTTTTATTATATATATTTTATATATGTATATAAAATAAATACATATATTATTCTTATAACATTTAACATAAAATCTACTTTCTTGAACATTTTAAATGTACAATATACTATTGTTGACTATGGGTAGAATGTTGTAAAGCAGATCCCAGGAGCTTATTTGGCTTACTTAATTGAAACTTTGTGCCTATTTTTTTAGTCACTCTCTATTTTTCCCTGTTTCCAGCCCCTAGACAATCACCATTCTACTCTTTGATTTTATAAATTTGACTATTTTAGATACCTCAAATAAGGGGAATCATGAAGTACTTGTCATTCTATGACCACCTTATTTCACTCAGCATAAAGTCCTCAAGGTTCATCCATGTTGTAGAATGTGACAGAATTCCCTTCCTTTTTAAGGCCTAGTAATATTCCCTATACGTATATGTCACATTTTCTTTATCCATTCAACTGTTGGGAGATATTTAGGTTACATTCACATCTTGGTTGTTGTGAATAATGCTGCATTGAACATAACAGTGAATATCTCTCTCCAAGATCCTGATTTCAATCATTTAGGATAAATATCCCAAAGTGGGATTGCTGGATATTTCTATTTTTAGTTTTGTTTGAAACCTTCATACACTGTTTTCCTTAGTGCCTGCACCATTTTGCATTCCTACTAACAGTATGCCATGGTTCCAATTTCTCCATATCCTTGCCAATACTGACTGTTTTTTGGTTTTTGTTTTTGTTGATATTGCCATGCTAAAGTTGTGATGTGATATCTCATTGTGATTTTAATTTGCATTTTCCTTAGCGACACTAAGCATTTTTTTCTTATATTCACTGACCATTTACATGTTTTTGTTGTTTTGGGTTTTGTTTTGGTTTGTTTGTTTTTTGGAAAAATGTCTATACAAGTCCCTTCCTTGTCCTTGATGTTTTCTTTGGAGAATGGTGGCATGGGGAATTACAGAATTCTGAGAATTCCACAGAATCCACTGTGGAAGAGAAACCCAAGAAACAGCAAACTCCATTTTTGAGAGAAATCTTATTTCTAAAACTTAGAGATGAAGAGAAAGAAAACAAGGACCTCTCTATGTTTATTATTGTTAACATTGCAACAGACTGCTATTTTTAGCTTCTAATTGTCTTTTGTACTATTTTTGATCCCCTGAACCAGGTAAAGGGAGAAATTAGCTATGAAGGAGTACTAAGAGCTCAGTTTTCATTAGCAACTCAAACCAAGCCAGTATCCATCACATCACAACTTTGCTGTAGGACATTTGAGGGGTGAGATTAATTATGTCACTGAATCACTTGGTTCCTGGTTTTAGGCCATCTTCTTCAGATATGCAGGGTTTATGCTAGTGGGATATATGGACTGAATTTTAGCACTATTTTTTTCCTTCATCTGACCTTTTTTGGGTGATGTCAGTTTTCTGACATCAGATATAGCATATGTTTTATTCCTTAGTTGCTAGGTATAATATAGTTTCTGAAATCTGATAATTTGAAACCTGTTACTGCACTTCAAAGAGCAGAAGTGTTTTTGAATATCCTTATTTTTATTAAGAAAGTAAATATTCAGATGTTGGTTTTCATCATCCTGACCCACAGAAGAAGTTATTCCTTCTGTGATTATCTCAGGATGGGGAGATATATGGGTGAACCAAGAAATACTTAATGCTGTTGATTATATGCTTGGCAAGAAGAGAAACCAGAAATAGAAGTCCTACAATCCTGGGGTCAAGTTACCATGGTTATGTCTTCTAAGTATATACTGGCATTCATTTTCCTCCTCCCAAATTCATACAATTTTTTTTAAGAACTTTCTAATTCCAGTGGCTCTATTCAACTATTTTTCACTGCTTTGCAGATAAAACAATGTCAGTGATAAAGAAACAGGATAGCCACATTTTCATCACTCTCATTTACTCCCTTCGGTTATTCTTGCCAAACTTAATAACACCTATCACTAAAGATGGAATTTTTTTATCTCTGTGATTTTGGTCAATATCTTTGGGAGAAATAATTTGATTGTGACATCCTTCCTAAGGAGTACTTATATATCTTCAGTCACCTCTGAAGGTGACCACCTTATATTTGTCACATGTAAGTTTTCTGCACGTACTTACTTCTGAATTTTATTCAAATTATTTGATGCTAACAGTCTTTATTTGACCTGTAGTTCCCAATTTAGGTAGACTTTTGAAAATGAGACAAGCTTACACTGTACTAGTAATCCTTATTTTTTGTGGTAAAGAATAATTGAAATTTAGAGCTAATATTTTCCATCTTTTTGTTCATTGACCATCTTTGAACACATCTTTCAATATCAGCTCCTTTCTCAAGGACATAAACTTGCCTCTTTCCTCTTATGCAGCAATTCTAACTTTAATTGTTCATTATCATCTTCCATATAGCAATGTCCCCAAAAATGTGAGACTGACCCGCAGTTTACATATGTACAATGATTGATAAAAATCACTTGTAGGGCGCCTGGGTGGCTCAGTTGGTTAAGCGACTGCCTTCGGCTCAGGTCATGATCCTGGAGTCCCGGGATGGAGTCCCACATCGGGCTCCCTGCTCAGCAGGGGGTCTGCTTCTCCCTCTGATCCTCTTCCCTCTCGTGCTCTCTGTCTCTCATTCTCTCTCTCTCAAATAAATAAAATCTTTAAAAAAAAAAAATCACTTGTATATTATGTTAATACATACTGTATATTTTTAGCATAATGATTAGTAATTGTCTTGTGATACAATACATCACACCTTAAATTCTAAAATAATTTTTTAAAAGCTTGAAACTACCTCGCATCTTAATTAGGCAGCTTCCAGTTCACTAATTCCAGTACTTTGTCTCTTTTGCTCAATACAAATGACTGACTTATTTTAGTTTACATTTTTTTTCAGTAAACCTTCTACTTTTTTTTTCCATGTTAACTTGATTTTGAAATTCCCCCAATGTTCCAATGTTCTTGAAAAAACTGATCTCAATTTTATTTGGTCTTATTTTCATGTATGTTCTGTTATATCCAGAGCCAATATCTTCTAATAGCCACCCTGTTGCCAACTTCTATTTTAATGAAAACATCTAATATACACACTTGTTTTGATAATCCTAGGCTCCCTCTTGTTTCCTTCCCCCACACACGCATATATTAACAAAAAATATACAAAAATAAAAAATTATATAAGGAAGAAGCAAAGATAACTGACTGGCTTATTTTTCCTTTCTGATTGTCCACCAGATCAGTTACTAAGGGTGAGGTTAATAAGTCAATGAAAGCTCTACGACGCAAGTAGCAGAGGGGAAAGACAATAAAAGTATGCCTACAGTGAACTGGATATATATTGCCTAAGAGATGTACCAGGCTTATTTATTTCACCTGCTTATACAAAACAAAACTGGACTTACAAAGATAAATGTTATTATTAAATCTAAAATCTTATTATCAGAATTGGTAAACTTTAAATTATTATGAGCTTCTAAACTGCCAACCCAGGAACAAAAGGATTTACCTGTAGGTTCTCTTTATTAGCTATCCCTCTTAGAGTATTCATTCAAGTTTCCTTTTTAAGAACATTAACTAACCCTGAAGCAAGATAAATAAAGGGGATCGAAATCTCAGAAGATGAATATAATATGCATTCTCTCCTTGGTTGAGAACCATGGCCCCAAAACATTCTGACAGAAAGGAATCATGGTCACCCTGTATTTTCTTCCTCTTCCTGACTTTCAGTTGTTTGTCTCTAAATTTACCCTAAGGTTAGATGCGAAATACAAAGAGGAAAAAAAGTCATAAATTTTAAGTGAACTCTTAAGTGTTTTTTTGCATTTGTGTTGCAACTATTGCAAAAATACCAGTAGTCTTAAGATAATCAAGAAGAGGCAGTAATGGAATATCACAAAGTACAAATCTTTACATCTACTGTCCCTGTTTCATTTTTTTGCCTTTTATATATTTCCCCCTAAGTAATTATGATATAAATGCACTTGTTTGTTATTGTTGATAACAAAATTCCAGAAGATTACAGGCTGCTTAGAGGAAAGAGAAAGATGAGGAGGAGATATTAATAAAAAATCAGAAATTATGAACAAGGAGAGGAGTTTGCAAAAAATAAAAAGTCATCAACTTTTTCTGCTATAGTTAGTTACCCTTCCCAATAGCATTAGAGATTTGCTAGGTCAAAAATATCTTGGCTTATGGTGATATGACAGGGCAGATGAAAGTGTGTCATATAATTCATTGTAATTGTCTACAAATCACTACACAATAGCATCAAAGTTTCAAAAGTCTCTCCTCTATGGTTTTTAAGTACATTATTCTCAAAGAAGTTTCCATATGCTTTTCTGAGGTAATGACAGTCCTGTCAAATTTTAGAGACATTTCTATATTATTTCAAAAATGGTAATTTCTGATTTTCTATAAAATGATTTTTACTACATTATGCAAAAACATCTCATTATTGTTTTGCATTTGCCACCACTAAGTTTTCCTGCCTTCCTTCTTTCAGATATGTTGAATTGCCTTCAATGTTGATACTACACTTTTTGAAGAAAAATTTTGCTTCTTCGGGTTCAGTCATCCTTAAGCAGAGTTGTGTGTCTTTTTTAAAGCAAGCTCTAATACTTTTCTCTTTCAAATTTTGCTTCAAATGGGATATAAAGCTGGCCTCTGCAGAGTGCTTCTTCTCTTTTTTCTTTTCTCTCTTCATTTCTTTTTTTCTGACGACAACTTCAGCTGCTTATATCTTGAAGGATCAAACTACCTGTCACTCACATTCCACAATTTAGAAGGAAAAAAAGTGAGCAATTATAGGACCTGGATCCGCTGTAACAGCTCTATATCCAACAAGTGACATATCCCTTCACCTACTGTCCAGTAATGCAAGTAGTAATCAGCAGGCTCATGACATGTATGGAAACCTTACTGAGATGTGTACAGAATACATGGCTAGTTCCCCTCCCTAATATACATACTTTCCTACAAATCAATCTATCTTCACACATGGCACATATCATTGATTTTTGCTCATAAACATTGATTTTGGTGAAAAGAGGTTTTGTGTCGTTTTGTGATGGATCACAAATCCTAGACTACAGGACAGTCTATTCATTTCACAGAATCTCGCATTTATACTTTGCCCATGCTCTAACCAACTCTTAACTTATCCCACTGTTCTGTCTATACTGGAATAATCCTCATTACTTCTCCAAAACTTTTTTCCTATCCCGGAAGTTCTCCTGGCTCTTTGGCAACCAGCACCCAGAGATCACACACTTCTTGAAACTGCTGCAGAACCTAATCATTGTTACACTCTGAGCATATAGTATAAATGACCTAGTTTTAGTAATTAACTCAATTGCAGGATCCTTCATTTCTATATATCTGTATAGTATATATAGGCAGTATCTAGTAAATGCTGTGAACTTGATTAATCTATTCAAATAAATTACCTAACATTATTTTTGGAGTAAAAGCTAACAACTTTAAACTTCTGTAACATATCTAATTGCTCAATCTACAATCTAAACCCTTTTACAAAAGTTACAAGAGATGGAAAAGGTAAAGTACAAAATGTCTTAAAGCTTTTTAAGGTGTCATGTATGTTTATAGTGTTATATAGCATCCTTCAAGATTATACAGTTTTATGAAATTCTCTAATGTCTAAGGAGGGAGCCCTCACCATTTAGAGTCTATTGTAGTAATAACACAGATATGATGGATACTGAACTTGTTCAAAAGAATGTTCTAAGGAAATAACTTATTTTGTTTCATTTTTCAAATACAAAAGAAGGAGGATAAATCAAGCAAAATTATGCTACAAGATGATGAACATGACTCAGAAAGTTTTGAAATCTCCTGATTTTTATATAATAAAAAAACTGATTAGAATGACTGTCACAGATTAAATTCTCCTATATACCCAAAAATTTGAATACCCTTCAAATCCTCAGAAGAATTCTGAAAAGTATGAATGAGGAACTCATGTTCAATGATGATAATAACATTCCAAGGCCAAACAGATAAATGGAGCAGCTAAGATTAAACAAAGTTTATCCTATTCTATCCCATTTCCTTTGCACTATTCTCAAATAACTAAAGTTGTAGAAATAAAATCTTAAGTAAAAGCATGGGTATTTTTTACTTCTATTGCATTTTCTAAACAATTTAAATAAATAAAATATAAATTTGCAGCACTCCAAAAAATACCAAATGGAATATGCTCAAATTTAAGAAATATGTTACTTCCTTCATAGATTTCCTTATGTTCCCTCCTTTCATTGGTCATGCTTATAATTTTTTCAATCAGTCAAGGACAACAAAATATACACAAGTGAAACAGACTAGCCAGACAGCAATACAGGTTTATAAAAACAAAACAAAACCGAACAAGTGAATAGAATCCCAGCCCAGATGTGCAGAAGTGAGGCAGGTATTGGTTTTGCTAATTTGGCTAGATAGTAGATCAATCCATATTCAACAAATAAATCAAAGTTATGAAAGAAAAATAATAGGCTAGTTGATAAATGATAATAAATAAATATAGAATAAATAAAAAGTTGCCAGATATTCTGATATTAAAGTATCAAGATGCCTCCCCCTACCCCAGGATTTGCTAGGCAGCTCATAATTTAAATGGCTCTCAAGAGTGATATTTTACTGTGCCAGGTGTCCACATCCCAGTAGAGTTGCAGCATCAGAAAATGGATTTTATGGGGATATTAAGTTATGCATGAAACAAAAAAAAAAAAACAGAGCCTACTGAAGCATTTTAAACTATAAATTATGTATAGATTTGGGTTACCTGTGCCTCAAAGCTGAAGACCTGCTAGAAACTCTGGTATCATACCTTTCTCCATCCCTCACACTACTTCTTTTAACTTATTTGCTTAAATTTCCTCTTGAGATCATCTTTTTCTCCTCGCTAAGTTGTAAGGCTGGACAAAGCAGCTCATAACACATTTGTATGGGTTATAAAGACTGTTTTCTCCCTCTTTCTCCCTTTCTTTCCATATTGATTTTGTGTTAAAATGATTGAAAATGAGACTCTTACACAACTTTGAAAAATCTTACCCATTCTGATCGTGGTTACCATTGGTGAGATCACATAATACAACTATGGCTGCAGGAGTCTTTCCTAAAAACAGGGGTCGCAAGTACAGAACTCTCATAAACTAGAAGTTACTCAAATTTCATGTTGATTAGTCTACTCTCATAAGGAGAGAAGACATCAGACACTGTGGAACCCAATTTGCAAGAACATAATTTGTAAGCATCAGCTTATTACATTTTGTTGGATTATTTATCTGGCAGGATAAATGCAACAATTCTTTATTCAAATAACTGTCTTCTAATAGGCTTATGATTTACCAATAACTGATAAAAGTATAAAAGTGACTATAAGGCATATATCAAAATATCAGTAGTTGTTATGAGGGATGAATTTTTGAATAATTTTTTGATACAATTTATCTGTGCTTTCTAAATATTTTATATTGACTATGTATAACTTTTCAAAAGATATAAAACAAGATTATGTACATCATGATACATATACATATCTGTACACAAACACATGTATACACATATTATGATGTACAGAACCCTTAAGCTAAATAATATATATTCTTTGATTTAAAGTAATATTCCACTTTTCCCATTATAAACACATAGAAGCAATGTCCGCCTTGTCTAGTATATTTCACCACTAAACACTCATCTATGAACAGTGCTTCAAGGTTTAATTCTTTTAACAAGGGCTATGCCAGAATCTAAAACCATGTTAAAACATGTTTGATAGCCTTTCTTGGCAAGTATTTATTTAAAAACACTTAGAAAGAGGGGAATTTTTCTTTAATATTAAATCTTCATCCATTCTGTAGTATCTGAGGCGTATTTTAATGAAGAGATTCAATCTCAGAAAATCCATGAGCTAAAAAGTTTGTCTTGCACAATAATTATGTTATCTCTTCACCTGCCATTTAGCAGAGCCATGACATTCAGATGGGAGCCAAAAACAAGAGGAAAAAGCTTCTTCCTGGCTTTTCCCATCTTTCCCCCCACTGTGGATATTCAGCAATATTCCATACATTTAGTTCAGAAACAAGACCAAATGCTTTTTTAAAAATAGATAATGTAGTTGAAATGTGTCTGAAGCCAAAAGCAGAGGTTACTAACATAATGATGGTCCTATAACAGCATATGCATTGTGAATACTCTTGAACCTTTGGTGCTTGTCTATAATATTTTTCATGATTCTTACATTCATGATGGTCAATCCACCAACTTCTAGAATTGTGGTAAAAACTATTTATGAAGGGGGTGCCTGAGTGGCTCTGTTGGTTGAGCATCCCACTCTTGGATTCAGCTCAGGCATTCAGCACGAAGTCGGCTTGAGATTCTTTCTCTCTCTCCCTCTGCTCCTTCCCCTGCTCTCTCTCTCTCCCCCTCTCACTCTAATAAATAAAATCTTAAAAAAAAAACTATCTATGAAGGTATTCAGTAGATTGATGAGTGATGCTGATATGCCTAGCTCATTTTGATGGTGAGGTATTTTCACATCTAAAAATCAGCCAATTCCTGGGCGCCTGGGTGGCTCAGTTGGTTAAGCGACTGCCTTCGGCTCAGGTCATGATCCTGGAGTCCCGGGATCGAGTCCCACATCGGGCTCCCTGCTCGGCAGGGGGTCTGCTTCTCCCTCTTCCCTCTCGTGCTCTCTCTCATTCTCTCCCTCTCAAATAAATAAATAAAATCTTTAAAAAATAAATAAATAAATAAAAATAAAAATCAGCCAATTCCTGAGCTATACAATGTAATCATTCAGATTAAAAAAAAAAAAAAAGCTTAACTACAGAACTGTAGATGTGTAGTATTATATATATTATACTGATTGTTTTTAAAAAATAAACTTCTTATCTAACAGAATTTCTTTCCAGCCCACTATTTTGACACAGCATATCAAATCATGAACTTGAAAAAGCACAAAGTATTACATATGTTGCTAAACCTATTGCTATTGTAATTACTTTTCTTCCTGCCAGAAGTTAAGTGTGATCCACAAAAGGCATATGATTTTACTAAAGTGTTGTTGGCTCCTTAAAATGTTATTTCTGTCCGTAAATTTTAAGGAACAACTTAATATACAACTAGAAAAGACACATTCAGACTGATAAGCAATAGAACACTAAAAAGAAAGGTTAAAGACTGGTCTTTTACTTTGACTTATTATACAATGAATGGATACCTAACTCTCTTTATCTGAAAGTTGTAAAGAATTTCTGGTTTAATTTTGAAAATAGAATGGCCTTTGGAATCTGTCCGTGACTTGTATCACAGTGCCACACTTAATATCCTTGAAACTTTGGTGCTTGAGTCTATAATATTTTTCATGAATCTTACAATCATGATGGTCAGGGTGCCTGGGTGGCTCAGTTGGTTAAGCGACTGCCTTCGGCTCAGGTCATGATCCTGGAATCCCAGGATCGAGTCCCACTTCGGGCTGCCTGTTCAGCAGGGAGTCTGCTTCTCCCTCTGACCCTCCCATTCTCGTGCTCTCTCTCTCTCATTCTCTCTCTCTCTCTCTAATAAATAAATAAAATCTTTTTTTTTGTTTTTTTTGTTTTGTTTTTTAAATTTTATTATGTTATGTTAGTCACCATACATCATTAGTTTTTGATGTAGTGATCCATGATCCATTGTTTTCCTCTAACACCCAGTGCTCCATGCAGTACGTGCCCTCCTTAATACCCACCACCGGGCTAACCCATCCCCCCTCCCCCCTCCCCTCTAAAACCCTGTTTGTTTCTCAGAGTCCATAGTCTCTCATGGTTCATCTCTCCCTCCAATTCCCGCCCCCCATTTTTCCCTTCCTTCTCTTAATGTCCTCCATGTTATTCCTTATGTTCCACAAATAAGTGAAACCATGTGATAATTGACTTTCTCTGCTTGACTTACTTCATTTAGCATAATCTCCTCCAGTCCCATCCATGTTGATGTAAAAGTTGGGTATTCATCTTTTCTGATGGCTGAGTAATATTCCATTGTATATATGAACCACATCTTCTTTATCCATTCATCCGTTGAAGGGCATCTCGGCTCTTTCCACAGTTTGGTTATTGTGGACATTGCTGCTATGAACATTGGGGTGCATATGGCCCTTCTTTTCACTACATCTGTGTCTTTGGGGTAAATACCCAGTAGTGCAATTGCTGGGTCATAGGGTAGCTCTATTTTGAAATTTTTGAGGCACCTCCACACTGTTTTCCAAAGTAGCTGTACCAACTTGCATTCCCACCAACAGTGTAAGAGGGTTCCCCTTTCTCCACAACCTCTCCAACATTTGTTGTTTCTTTCCCTGTCCATTTTTGTCATTCTAACTGGTGTAAGGTGGTATCTCAGTGTGGTTTTGATTTGGATTTCCCTGATGGCTAATGATGATGAACATTTTTTCATGTGTCTGTTAGCCATTTGTATGTCTTCTTCAGAGAAGTGTCTGTTCATCTCTTCTGCCCACTTTTTGACTTGATTATTTGTTTTTTGGGTGTTGAGTTTGAGAAGTTCTTTATAGATCTTGAATACCAGCCCTTTATCTGTAGTGTCATTTGCAAATATCTTCTCCCATTCTGTGGGTTGCCTCTTTGTTTTGTTGACTGTTTCCTTTGCTGTGCAGAAGCTATTTATCTTGATGAAGTCCCAAAAGTTCATTTTTGCTTTAGTTTCACTAGCTTTTGGAGATGAATCTTGAAAGAAGCTGCTGTGGCCGATGTCAAAGAGGTTACTGCCTATGTTCTCCTCTAGGATTTTGATGGATTCCTGTCTCACATTGAGGTCTTTCATCCACTTTGAGTTTATCTTTGTGAATGGTGTTAGAGAATGGTCGAGTTTCATTCTTCTGCATGTGGCTGTCCAATTTTCCCAGCACCATTTATTGAAGAGACTGTCTTTTTTCCATTGCATGTTTTTTCCTGCTTTGTCAAAGATTATTTGACCATAGAGTAGAGGGTCCATATCTGGGTTCTCTATTCTGTTCCATTGGTCTGTATGTCTGTTTTTGTGCCAGTACCATGCTGTCTTGGTGATCACTGCTTTGTAATAGAGCTTGAAATCGGGCAACGTGATGCCCCCAGCTTTGTTTTTCTTTTTCAACATCTCCTCGGCGATTCACGGTCTTTTCTGATTCCATACAAATTTTAGGATTGTTTGTTCCAGCACTTTGAAAAATGTCATTGGAATTTTGATCGGGATGGCATTGAAGGTATAGATTGCTCTGGGTAGCATAGACATTTTAACAATGTTTATTTTTCCGATTAATGAGCATGCAATATTTTTCCATCTTTTTGTGTCTTCTTCAATTTCTTTAATGAGTGTTTTGTAGTTCCTAGAGTACAGATCCTTTACCTTTTGGGTTAGGTTTATTCCGAGGTATCTTACGGTTTTTGGTGCTATTGTAAACGGAATCGTTTCTTTAATTTCTCTTTCTACAGTTACGTTGTTAGTGTATAAGAAAGCAACTGATTTCTGTGCATTGATTTTGTATCCTGCCACATTACTGAATTGCTGGATGAGTTCTAGTAATTTGGGGGTGGAGTCTTTTGGGTTTTCCACAAAAAGCATCATGTCGTCTGTGAAAAGAGAGAGTTTGACTTCTTCTTTGCCAATTTGAATACATTTTATTTCTTTTTGTTGTCTGATTGCTGTTGCTAGGACTTCTAGTACTATGTTGAACAACAGTGGTGAGAGTGGGCACCCCTGACGTGTTCCTGATCTTAAGGGAAAGGCTCTCAGCTTTTCCCCATTGAGGATGATATTCGCTGTGGGTTTTTCATAGATGGATTTTATGAGCTTGAGGAATGTTCCCTCTATCCCTATACTCTGGAGAGTTTTAATCAGGAAAGGATGCTGTATTTTGTCAAATGCTTTTTCTGCATTAATTGAGAGGACCATATGGTTCTTCTCCCTCCTCTTATTAATGTGTTCTATCACATTGATTGATTTGCGAATGTTGAACCACTCTTGCATCCTGGGGATAAATCCCACTTGGTCGTGGTGGATGATCCTTTTAATGTATTGTTGGATCCTATTAGCTAGGATTTTGTTGAGGATTTTGGAATCCATATTCATCAGGGATATCGGTCTGAAATTCTCCTTTTTGATTGGGGTCTTTGCCTGGTTTGGGGATTAAGGTAATGCTGGCCTCATAGAATGAGTTTGGAAGTTTTCCTTCTGTTTCTATTTTTTGAAACAGCTTCAGTAGAATAGGTATTATTTCTTCTTTGAATGTTTAGTAGAATTCCCCAGGGAATCCATCAGGCCCTGGACTCTTGTTTTTTGGGAGGTTTTTGATCACTGCTTCAATCTCGTTACTGGTTATTGGCCTATTCAGGTTGTCGATCTCTTCCTGTTTCAGTCTTGGCAGCTTATAGGTTTCCAGGAAGGCCTCCATTTCATCCAGATTGCTCAGTTTATTGGCATATAGTTGTTGATAATAATTTCTAAAAATTGTTTCTATTTCCTTGGTGTTGGTCGTGATCTCTCCCCTTTCATTCATAATTTTATTAATTTGGGTCCTTTCTCTCTTCTTTTGGATAAGTCTGGCCAGTGGTTTATCAATCTTATTAATTCTTTCAGAGAACCAACTTCTAGTTTCATTGATCTGATCTACTGTGTTTCTGGTTTCTAATTCATTGATTTCTGCTCTAATTTTAATTATTTCTAATTCGTGGCTTAGGCATCGTTTGTTGCTTTTTCTCTAGTTCTTTAAGGTGTAGAGTTAGTTGGTGAATTCAGGGTTTTTCTATTTTTTTGAGTGAGGCTTGGATGGCTATGTATTTCCTCCTTAGGACCGCCTTTGCAGTATCGCATAGGTTTTGGACC
The DNA here is from genome assembly GCF_002201575.2 of Neomonachus schauinslandi. Classification (NCBI taxonomy): domain Eukaryota; kingdom Metazoa; phylum Chordata; class Mammalia; order Carnivora; family Phocidae; genus Neomonachus; species Neomonachus schauinslandi. The sequence continues at coordinate 68,121,451 of NC_058412.1, forward strand.
GATATGTTTTCGTTCTCATTGATTTCCATGAATTGTTTAAGTTCTTCTTTGATTTCTTGGTTGACCCAAACATTCTTGGGCAGAGTGGTCTTTAGCTTCCAAGTGTGTGGATTTCTGCCAAATTTTTTGTGATTGAGTTCCAGTTTAAAGCATTGTGGTCTGAGAATATGCAGGGAATAATCTCAGTCTTTTGGTATCGGTTGAGACCTGATTTGTGACCCAGTGTATGGTCTATTCTGGAGAAAATTCCATGTGCGCTCAGAAGATTGAGTATTCTGTTGTTTTAGGGTGGAATGTTCTGTAAATATCTATGAGGTCCATCCTGTCCAATGTATCATTCAAAGCTCTTGTTTCCTTGTTGATTTTCTGCTTAGATGATCTGTCCATTTATGAGAGTGGAGTGTTGAGGTCTCCTACAATTAATGTATTGTTATCAATATGACTCTTTATTTTGGTTAACAGTTGGCTTATGTAGATGGCTGCTCCCATGCTGGGGGCATAGATATTTACAATTGTTAGATCTTCTTGTTGGATAGACCCTTTGAGAATGATATCGTGTCCTTCTGTGTCTCTTATTACAGACTTTAGTTTAAAATCTAATTTGTCTGATATAAGAATTGCTACCACAGCTTTCTTTTGAGGTCCGCTGGCATGGAAGATAGATCTCCATCCCTTCACTTTCAGTCTGGATGTATCTTTAGTTTCAAAATGAGTCTCTTGTAGACAGCATATGGATGGGTCCCGTCTTTTTATCCAATCTGCAACCCTGTGCCGTTTTATGGGAGCGTTTAGGCCATTCACGTTGAGAGTGATTATTGAAAGATATGAATTAATTGTCATCGTGTTGCCTGTGAAGACGTTGTTTTTATAGATTGTCCCTGTAAATTTCTGTTGTAGATCACTCTTGGGGTGTTTCTCCTTTTATAGAACCCCCCTTAATATTTCTTGCAGGGCCGGCTTAGTGGTCACATATTCTTTCAACTTCTGCCGGTCGTGGAAGCTCTGCATCTCTCCATCCATTCTAAATGACAGCCTTGCTGGATAAAGTATTCTTGGCTGCATGTTCTTCCCATTTAGTACCCTGAATATGTCTTGCCAGGCCTTTCTGGCTTGCCAGGTCTCTGTGGATAGGTCTGACGTTATTCTGATGTTCCTCCCTCTGTACGTAAGGAATCCCTTCCCCCTAACTGCCCTTAAGATGGTTTCCTTGGTTCTAAGATTTGCAAGTTTTACTATTACATGCCGGGGTGTTGGCCTGTTTTCCTTGATCTTAGGAGGGGTCCTCTCTGCCTCTAGGACTCGAATGTTTGTTTCATTCCCCAGATTAGGGAAGTTCTCAGCTACGATTTGCTCAAATACATCTTCTAGCCCTCTCTCTCTCTCCACTCCCTCCGGGATTCCAATGATTCTGACATTGGAACGCCTCACGGTGTCACTTATTTCTCTGATTCTATTTTCATGGATTCTGAGTTGTTTTTCCCTGGCCTCCTCTTTTCCCTTTTTATCTATTACACTGTCTTCCAGATCACTTATTCTCTCTTCTGTCTCAGTTACCCTAGCTGTTAGATTATCTAGATTGGATTGGATCTCATTGATAGCATTTTTAATTTCTGCCAATTCCCTTTATTTCTGCCCTTAGAGACTCTATGTTGCCATTAATTGATTTCTCCATTCTAGCCATTGTCTTCACAATTGCTAGCCTGAATTCCATCTCCAACATCTTGGTTATATCTGCATCCATTTGTAAATCTGCAGCATAAGTCATAATCTCTGAGTCTTTTCTCTTTTGGGGGCTCCTCCTCCTAGTCATTCTGTTGATGGGTGTTTGAGGGAATGTATAGAGTCCAAATTATTGACCAGAACCCAAGCAAGATGCACCTGTTTTCTTGGGACCTTAGGGTTGCTGGCCTCTTGTTTTCCCAGTCTGTCTTCTGCGGGAGGGGCCTGCCGCACTGTTACTCAGGCAACCCTGTTTGGGCGGAGTTGCCCTGCGCCCCTGTGGCGGGGGACGGGCTCAGTGGGAATCAGTCTTTGGGGCTTTTGTTCTCTGGCGCCTTTCCCTGGCATCTTTCCGCGTCTCTTCTGCGAGTCAGAGCAGAAGAGACCGTTTCCAACCCTCTGCCTCAGAGCAGAGAGACCTCAGTCTGTTCTTCAGTGAGCTCTCCAGGCCACACCCTCTCCGTTTCTGTCCGTGCTGCTATAAACTGCAGCGTCCTGGGTTGTGCACCGCTCCACAGTAGTCCCAGTCCTGCCTCCAGGTCGGGGCACGTCTCTGCCCTTTGTGCTTGTAAAACCACCAGCCGCTCCCAGTTTGCGCGCAACTCTGCCACTTGGGGTCCTGTCCCGGGGACTGCAGTTCGCGTGTGCGCGACTCCGCCACTTGGGGTTTCCACCCCGGAGGTTTTAGTTCACCGGCGGGACCCGGCACACCGGGTTTCCGTCTCGGAGGCTGCAGTTCGCATGCGCGCCACCGTTGCTCCGGGTTTCTGTCCGGGTGGCTGCGGTTCGCGTGCGCGCAACCCCACCGCACTGGTTTTCCACCCCGGGGGCTGCCCTAAAGTCCTTTCCCTACGCTACAGGTCTGCGGTCTGCGAGTCTGTGCCTGTCCGCAGCGCGCGAGGCAGTGTAGGATCCCCACGTCCAGGCACCCTCCCGCTGCCGTATATCCTCCGATATCTGCCCGCAAAATCACGGCTCTCCACTTCGTACCTCAAAACCAACCGTCTGCAATATTCTGTTTGTAGAGATCCAGATCTTCTTACATCTCAGGTTAGTTTCGTGGGTGCTCAGAGTGGTCTGGTAGATATCCAGCTCAATTCCGGGGATCAGTTGAAATAGGGTCCCCTACTCCTCCGCCATCTTTCCCCCCCTAATAAATAAAATCTTTAAAAAAAAAAATTCATGACGGTCAATCAATGACTCTGGACATATTACTTACAAATTGCCACTCAAATGTTTCATCTGAAGCAGGTCATTATAATACATACTTTTTAAGTTATTGTGAAGATTAAGTAACAACACTGCATAGCACAATTGCACAGCATAACTACATCTTCTAAAAAGCTATAGTTTTGTTTCTCTTATTTCACTAAACAAACTGTTAATGTTCACTAAAGAAAGCCATCAGAATTAATGATAAGCCATGTGCTTCCTTTTTATTTCTTTATCTTTATTGTTTAAGGGAGGCTATTTTTGTCTCAGGGGCCAATGATATTTAGATAAACAGTAATGGGACATTTCATGTTAATGTCTGGGAAGACAATATTGTAAAAAAAAAAAGTGTAAATTTTTCAGAAATTAATTTATCAATTTCCCCTAATTACACTCAAAATGACAGCAATTTTTTTCATTAGACTGATAAGGTGATTTTAGAATTTACATGGAAGTACAGAGTACTTTTGGGAGTATTACTCTACTCTGTATCAAAAAAATACAAGTAAAATAATTAAAACAATGTATTGTTGGAGGGTTTGAAAAAATATAACAGTGAATCAAGAAAGAGCAAGAAATAAACATGTGCATATGTACAAACCCAATGTACGACAAAAGTGGTACTCAAGAAAAGGGATTAAATAAATAATATGGGGACACCTGACTATCCATACTAGAAATATTAAAATGCATATCTTTCTCACACCATACTTAAAAATAAATTTTAAATGTATAAAAGAACCTGAATGTAAAAGGCACAGCTGTAAATATTTTCCAAAAAAATATAGAAAAAGTATCTTTGTGATCTTAGATTAAGAAATTATTTAACAAGCTGTAACGCATACAAACTCCATAGGAAAAAAGGGGGAAAATCAAGTGCAGGGTGGCTCAGTCAGTTAAGCATCTGCCTTCGGCTCAGGTCATGATCTCAGGGTCCTGGGATCGAGCCCCGCATCGAGTTCCCTGCTCAGCGTAGAGCCTGCTTCCTCTCTGCCCTGGCTGTGCTCTCTCACTTTCTCTCTCAAATAAATAAATAAATAAAATATTTTAAAAAAAGATCTTATTTTAGAGACATAATATAGAAAGAGGTGAAGTCTGCAAATTTTGAAAAAGCATTTCTTTTTTTTTTTTTTAAAGATTTTATTTATTTATTTGACAGAGAGAGACACAGCGAGAGAGGGAACACAAGCAGGGGGAGTGGGAGAGGGAGAAGCAGGCTTCCCGCCGAGCAGGGAGCCCGATGCGGGGCTCGATCCCAGAACCCTGGGATCATGACCTGAGCCGAAGGCAGACGCTTAACGACTGAGCCACCCAGGCGCCCCTGAAAAAGTATTTCTAATACATAACTGACTGAGTCTAGTGTTAATTCAGGGGAAGGCGTGCTGAATGGGATACAGAGTCTGCATCTAAGATAGGTCAAAGATGCTTATAAAGCTCTAATTAAACTGGCAATGATCAAATGACCAATTCAATTCATTATCATTCTGCAAACTGTTCATAATGACCTTATACAATCTTTTGTATGTCACTTGAAAATAATAAAACTTTACAAATAATACATGTAGCTTTAAAAAAGATAGGGAAAAGCTTAATGACACTGGATTTGGCAATGATTTCTAGGATAAGACATGAAACACACTGGTAACAAAAATAAGGTAATTGGACTACATCAAATTTAAAAATGTCCATGCATCAAAAAACACATCAACAGAATGAAAAGTGAGCTCAGGGTATGGGAGAAAATATTTGCAAATTATGTATCTGATAAAGGGTTAATGTCCAGAAAATATAAAGAACTCCCATAACTCAACGACAACAACAAACAACCTGGTTAAAAAGTGGGAAAAGAACTTGAATAGGCATTTCTCCAAAGAAGATATATAAATGGTCAATAAGCATGAAAAGATGCTCAACATCAGAAATTCCTGAGTAAATGCAAATCAAAACCAAAATGAAAAAAAAAATGAGATATCACCTCCCACCCATTAGGATGGCTGTTATCAAAAGAATAATAATAACAACAACAAAAGCAAAAATAACAAGTGTTGGTGAGGATGTAGAGTAATCAAAACCCTTGAGTACTGCTGGTGGGAATGTAAAATGATGCAGTCACTATGAAAAATAATATGGTAGTTCCTAAAAAAAAAAAAATAGAATGACCATATGATCCAGCAATTCCATGCCTAGGCATATACCCAAAAGAACTGAAAGCATGATCTCAAAGAGATATTAGTCAAAACATGAACGTACTTAACACTACTGAATAAGTGATTATGATGGTAAATATTATTTAAGATGTATTTTACCACAATTTCTTTAAAAAAAGGATTTAACTCTTTCCTTGCTAATAAATAACAAGTGAAGCATCTGTGATTGACATTAAAATATCTCAAAAGGTAGTTCTTTCAAATTAGCTTGAGATATTGTATTACTATCCCTAAAATCTTACTATCTCTAAAATCTTCTGATTTTATATATGCAATAATAATTCTCAGAATAACCCATATTGCAGCTTTTCTATATTTTTCTAGGTTACAACAAGACCTTCAGGACAGTAGGTATGCTAGGCAGCTGATTTTTATATCATAATACCATGTCTCTATTATTTTTGGTTAAATAAAATCAATTTCGGTTAAATAACATATGCCCAATGAGCTTACAAAAGCAGTTGAAGCAATCTCATAATTAATCAGCTTATATTCACCATACTAATTTGTATTTCAAAAATCTGAGTCTCAGTAGAGGTTGTCTACTCTCAACAAAGCTGTATTTTTAGTAACCAAACCTTGTCTCTTGCTTAGAAGTATAGGAGGCCCCATTATACACATAAGCTCTTCATCTCTTTGAAAGGGACTGCTTTTGTTGCGGCATCCATATATTCTGATCCCATGTCAAATACATTATAAGAAAGGATGTGTGTGTGTGTGTGTGTGTATGTGTTTTCAGATCAGTTCATGACTGATCCTAGACAGTATCCATGGGGTGTTATTAAGTATTTAAGATTTATTGATCTGTTTCACTATAAATGTTAGGAGAAGAGGGATGCTAAAAAATCATTGTTCAAGCTTGCAACATCTTGCAAACTTGAATTTAGACTTCTTATGTACACTGTTTTTTTTTTAAAGAACAGTGAATGGATAAATTGTCATAGAGTGAGAAATATTTACTCTAAAAATGGGAAAGGTTTTAATTTGATCATTCATCATCCGTCTCCGTTGAACCTTTGTTCACATGTTGTGTGACAATCCAGAATATATTGCTGAGGACACAAAAAACAGTTAGCATTCTTATTGCTAACATTTGCAACCTTTCCAGAAACAAATTCTGACAAGCTGAAGCTTGGTGGGATACTATCTATTCATTTCTTTGAAATGTTTCATGTATACATTATTTACATCTTACTGTATGTGTTAACAAATGCAATAAGTTGCATTGTCAGTGGAAAAGATGAACTGCCTTTCCACAAATCAATAATTAAGACAAATCACTTATATTTCAATAGATTATACATTCCCAGAAAACCTGAAACATAAATATTAATATTTATGGTTAGAACGATGAAGCCAATGTCACTAAATTTTATTAAATATATGAAGAAATATATTTAGTGTAGTGGAATTTTAATAATGGCAAATTTTCTGCATTTGCATCTAAGAAGAAGGGAACGAAAATTTTGAAGAAAAATTAAACCTTCATACTAAGAGTCAAACACCACTGTTTAGTTCAGTAAACTGAATTGGGAGTGGATAAACTACTCATTGCATATGTATTCCTTTTCTAACCAATTTTTTTCTTTGAGTCATTAGAGAGAAAAGCAGATGTTGATATGTATTTAATAAATCTACTGCTGTCAAAATATTTCTGTAGACTTGAGACATGATTACAACTGGACATATAATTACTGTGTGTTGCTTTTTCATTATTGTGTCCATATAAATAATTATATAAAATATGCCCTTTAAGACAGATAAAGAAGATATGGTAAATTGCTTCCTGGAGGATTCTTTAGCACATAATAAACTACTTCCCACGTGATTCACTTCTGGGCACTAGAGAACTGTACAAAACCTAGGGCTTTATATGTAATTCATAAAATCAGAGAATTATACAACTGAAAGGCAACAATGCAACTCCACAGTTTGCATTCCAGACACATGAACTGACTACCACACAGATAAATAGAGCTGATCACAGAGGGTCATGCACCCATTCTGCAGCATTGAGAGAGAAGAGTCAAAGTTTTCTAGTTCCATGGAAGGTTTTTTTTTTTTCTTCTCCTCTCTTCTTCCTTCCTTCTTTCCTTCATCTCTCCCTTTGATTTTATTTCATTTTCTCTCTGATATATAAACTCTTTTCTACTATTTTCCCCCTTCATTTCTCTTTCTCCACCATTCCTAACTCCTACTTCCCAGGTCAAATAAAGATAAAATTGATCCAGCTGTGGTCAAGTATCAGTCAAGTGTTGAAGTATATGGAAAGGACAAAAGCTTGAATAATAAGTTTATTACTTGAGGCAACATAGGATGCATCTTCACATTGGAGTAATGAATAGATAATACACAAATGCCACAAAGTAAAAGACAGATCACATTTTGTTGGGAATCACAGGGATAGGAATTTGTGGCAAAGTAGAAGACTATAGTAAAATCAAAACATTGCTTAACAGAAAATTACAGAAAAGTTGTCATGAATACCAGTAAGTTTATACAGTTCATGGGTTGGGATACAATGTAGTGTGAGGTGAAATAAACAGTATAGATTAAATAATTACTGGTTAATGTAGAATGGCATGAAGTAAAGTCATATATTTATCCCTGTACCAATATACCTTCCACCATCTTCAAATAACTTCATGTTTTTGTAAACATAGATACATTTGTGCTGCTGATTGGCTCAGAGCCTCTTAAGACCCATCTCCCAAGAGGTCAAGGTCACAACTAACAATAACAGCAGCAATGGCCTCTAAAACTCATGTCAGCATTTATCGTATGCTGTATGAAAATGGCTGTCACCATTTTATGCACACACTTCACCTTCTCACCTAGAGACCAATTTTCTTGAGGCCACAGGTTTTTTTACACATCTTTGTAGCCTCTATAGTATGTACCACACTGTTTCTGACACAGAGCACATGCTTAACAAAAGATGCATAAGTAAAATCTGACTCTGGCAATGAAGCTACTTTAATGACCTGTGATATTCTCTGAGAATAAGAAGGTACTCACAGGGTCAAATGCATAGAAATATGGACGTGGCACTTCTATAGTTCTATGAAAGACATATTAAATTCCATTTCCATGGCAATTTCACGTATTATCCAGAAGTACCCATGCCAAATCAGTCTATCTTTTTGCTTGCAAATCACACTTGATTTTAAGCGTGTTTTTGTTATATGACTAATTGGGAAGTACCTTTGCAAAATCTATCTCAATCACATTCCACCCCCTCCAGGGTTACTTTTATCTTTATAAATCAAAACCTGATCTTATACTGTCTCCAAACGGTTGTTGGCTTCTAGGACAGAATGTATAAAAGTAAATTATTCAGGGATGCCTGGGTGGCTCAGGCGGTTAAGCTTCTGTCTTCAGCTTAGGTCATGATCCCAGAGTCCTGGGATCAAGCCCTGTATCAGGCTCTCTGCTCAGCGGGGAGCCTGCTTTTCCCTCTCCTTCTGCCTGCCTGCCTGCCACTCTACCTGCTTGTGCTCTCTCTCTCTCTTTCAAATAAATAAAATCTTTTAAAGAAAGTAAATTATTCAGGCTGTTACTCAGGGATTTTATAATTTTTTCCCAAACTTCTCCCTAAAAAGGTATTGTTGAAAATACACACTATTTGCCATATTAACATACACTCAATTAAGGTTTAATTCCCCTCCGTTTTCTTTTCCTCTCCATACGTGCACACCACCATCTAAAATATACTACTAGAATAAGAATCCCACAAGATAGGGGTGCCTGGGTGGCTCAGTTAAGCTCTTCCTTCGGCTCAGGTCATGATCTCAGAGTCCTGGGATCGAGCCCTGCATCAGGCTCTCTGCTCAGAGGGGAACTGCTTCTCCCTCTCCCTCTGCCTCCCCCACAGCTTGTACTCTCTCTCGCTCTCAAATTTAAAAAAAAAAAAAAAACCACAAGATATTTGACACAAAAATCAGTCTCATATTAAAATATTCTTAATAAATGCTACATACTATCAGTCATAATTTGCATCAAAATTTCTGAAAAATCTGACAAGAAATCCTGCTTCATTTTTTTAACTCAGAATTTTTCTTTTTTCTTTTTTTAGAGACAGCTATCACGTGCATGTGGGGAGGTTCATGCAGAGAGAGGGGGACAGAGGGAGAGAGAGAGAGAGGGAGAGGGAATCTTAAGCAGGCTCCACGCTCACCAAAGAGCCCCACACGGGGTTCAATCTCACGACCTTCAGATCATGACCTGGGCTGAAATCAAGAGGCAGATGCTAACTGACTGAATCATCCAGGGACCCCAAACTCAGAGTTTTTCTAAGTACAGCATCAAACCCATTTTTGTGCGTGTATGTGGCAACTGCAGACATTCCCATAAAGCTTATTCATTCAACAAATACCTACTAAATACTCTGTATTCCTGGTACTCTACTGGGTACTGAGGCTCAATCTGATGTTTCAGTAATCCTATGCTCTATGTCTGTCTTCTGTTCCTCACTCTTTCAGCCACACATCAACTCCTGAACCTATCATGGTCAGAAATTTCAGTCCCTTTATTCGGACTGTTACCATTAGCCAGAAATGCACCTCTGCGTATATCTTATGCTTCAAGCACCAGATCAGCACCTTTTCACTCTGTAAAACTTATCCCAAATTTCTATCCCAAATGCAAAATTAATTTTACCTATTTTAAATTTTGTTGGCATTTTAGTCAGACACACTGTTAGCCATTAGTTGTTTACTCTTTCCCTCACAACACTGGTTCTTTGTAGGTAGAATTTTAGTTACTTTTATATCCACACCCTTTCCATTTACACAATGTCTCCTACATTGTAAGCATGTAAAAAAAATGTTTGTTGAAGTGAATTTTATATTTAATGACAGAGAAAGACCTTAAAATTTTATCCTTCAGTAACCATATCAGGTATTTCAGATCCTATCAGCATTGCCTATTTCTTGTTCTAGCTGCTATTCAGCAGCCAGCTTTCCACTGGTTTGAAGCACTTCCAGGCATATTTCACTCACCAGAGCCCTGAATCATGGCCAGGTAGAGCTTTTTGTTCCCTGTCCATGTGCTTCCTCCCAATCACAAAGAAAAACACCACTCGCCCACTTGAAGTGTTGGGAGCTGATTGAAAAATTACTTCTCTTCTTCAACTCCTCCTCTACCACGATGACTGCTGCCATGGAAATTCATAGGGCTTAGTAGGGTCCAGTCCCATGAGAAAGAGTAATAAATTGTCCTTGGTGAAAGGCAACTTGAAAATGTCCTTGCGTAGTTGCCTTCCCTCCTTCCCCGAAGCATTCCCCTGGCCCCTCATTACTGCTCCTTGGGCTTACACTTTTTAATATAGTCGTAACTCAGAAACTTAGTCTCTGCTTTATGGGAAAATCAGATAGGGACTGAGATCTTAGTTAATATCTAATTATTCTCATAAGCTGTATCTGTGTTTCTAGAATGAATGGACAGCATAAGAAAGACAGCTTTGAGAAAGTAATCTCCAGGCAACTTTCATCATGAAACTGGTGTTAATCAAGCTCACATTTACTCACTCTTTTCCTCTCACAAATATATCCATACACATTATCGCCTTATAATTCCATAGTTTGCTGCTCTCTGATTAAGGGAAACATTCTTTTCAACATATTACTAATACTATTTATTATTATTATTACCATCATCTTCATCACTAATCTATAAGTAGATTACCACAGCTATCATCAGTTTAGTTGTTGCAAATAACAAAACATTGATATTTCAATTCATATAAAACTTCTGTGTGCTCTTTTATACATGGATTAAATAAGAAAATGTAGGGTCTATTTCAGCACATTGCCATTTTTAAAAACTTAATAAAATTGTTAGAACAAAGATTCTGCAAAAGGTTGACTGTGATCTCAACAAGACATTTGACAAAGTCATGTTACCCTAGAAGAAAAGAGAGTAAGAGCACAATGGCGTGGGTGGCAACACTCTTTTGTGGATATTTTTTAGGTGACTGAATAATGATACCAAAAATCATATTGTCTCGAGTCTGCAAAGAAATCTCCAAGTGGCAAGGCTCAAATTCTTCTACTTTAATCTGTCATGCCACATTATTAAAAATGTTTTAATCAAGAAATTAAATTAAAATGGAGAGTTGCCTACTTAATTTTCAGAAGGTAAAAATATCTGAATGATAGTGAGTACACTGAGTGACAGAATCAAGATGATAAGAAGACCTACACACTTGAAATGATCAAACAAAATAAAAAGATGAAATTTTTTATAGCTGTTAGAAGGAAGAACTAAAAAACGTTGAAAATCCACTATGTGCCCAGGTAATTGACACTAATGTAACTATACATATCAAAGGAGTGAACAGTTCACTGAATCTGACATGGGTTAAATTATATCTGAAATATATTTTCCATGTTATATTAATGAATACAGTTGTTGTGTGAGCTCTTCAAAAGTTCTAAGAAATAACCTGAGACCAGACAGCTTGGATGGAGCAGAGTGGGTGGGGGGAATGGAAATCAGGAAAATAAGTCATTTATTAATGTATGTATTTAATGTTCCTTCATGCCTTGAATTCTTTTTATAAGATTCTAGTTTAGGCCCTTGGGATTCAGCGGTAAAACAAAGAGATATAGGGTCTGCTGTCATCATGGAGCATACAGCTTAGATAGATGGACATTAGATGGTAAATCCAGTAACAATATAATTAGAAATTGCAATATGTGTTCTAAAAATAAATTTCAGAGGAAGCTGATTTAGATAGGAATATCAGGAAAGGATACTTTAAGCCCTATTAAAAAAAAAAAAAAAAAACCTGTCATATGAGTAAGCTGAAAGAATGAAATGCTATTGTGTGCAAAGTAGCTTTTGTGTACCAGATACCCTAAGACACCTGAAGAGCTGATGTTTAGAAGAGAAGTTTGATTTGATGACTAAGGACAGAAGTACTGCCCGTTTTCACTGTGACAATTCATTGTCATAATAGACAAGTTATATGAAGAACAATATCAACAACAAATTTTAAAAACCTTCTAAGTTAGAGATGCCCACTCCTGGAATGATTCACATGGTAGTGATATCTCACTCCAAGTGTTTAAACAGATGCCACTTAATTTGGAGTAGGTTAAAGACTTTCTGGTGTATAACCTGTAAGAATATATTTTAGCATTTCGTTTTATATAGAGATGACTATGTTCCCCTCTTTACAACAATCATTTTATAATTTCTATATCATATACCCCCACATCTCCCTCAATAACAGCAAAGGCACTAGAGCACCATTATTATTTGCATCAAATTGGTTTCATTTGTATTCTGTATATTTGAGTGTGACTTCAAATCTCCAGAAATATTAAAACCATATTTATGAAGATTAACACCATACAGAATTATCGCTGTCTTCAAGATCAGTATAGTATGGGGGTTAAAGCAGACACTGAAAAGTCAGACTGTCTGAATGAAAACTTGTCCCACTGCTGTGTGTTCTTAGGCAAGATATTTGACCACTGTGACTCGGAGTCTCAACCTCTGTAAAATAAAATAACGCATATCTCATATTTTAGTTGTGAAGATTAAATGAGATGACATATGTCAACATTTTTAGCTATTGCTATTATCTTTATTTTTGTCTAATATGATAGCTAAAAAATTCATGGGATGGCATACACACTGACACTACAGGTATTTTCCTTTGCTTCCACCATTTTGAAAAAGGACAGCTGCAAGAATATTTAATGAGAAAAATAATTCATTGATTTAATGTTAATATTATAGAAAAGTGACTATATTTTATAGCAAAAATAAAAACACATCTTTGAAAGCCACTTATTACAATCCACACTACAAATAAACATTCAAAATTAGAATTAGAAGAACAGAGCCAACACCATCCATAAATGAGATTACCAAAAGCTAGGTTCTAAATGTAATTAAACTTCTAATTCCCGCAATTACATTATAGGAAATATAGAAGGACAGGGGGCAGAGGAGCATGACACAAACAACAAAAAGGGTATAATCAGTATAATCTAGACTGTGGAGAAAACTCAAAGTAACCTACCCAGTTTCTTCTACAAGAAGAGATTCATAGGATCTATCAACCAACATTCATGTGTGGACCTTGTTTTGATCCTGACTCAAACAAAACAAAAATCTCTGTTTAAAATAAAACATAAATGAGAGACAACTAGAAATTTGAACACTGACTAGATATTTCTGGATATAATCAGATTACTATTTGATTTTTAGATACAATAATGTTAAATGGGCATTTTTTCAAAGACTGCTTATTTTTTATAGATGCATGCTGAAATATTTACAAGCAAAATGTTTATACAATATACAGGAAGGAAGAGCAGAAAGGCGTACAGATGAATCAGGATTGACTATGACTTGTCAAGTGTTCAATATGAGTGATGGGTACATTAAGCTACTCTATTTTTTTAATTTGTAAATTTCCATAATAGAAAAAAAGTTTAAAAGTCAAAGAAATTAGCCAATTTTAGAATTGTACAAATGGTCTATAAAATTAAGCTCTTAAACCTATTTCATAAACTCTGGCCCTCTAGTTTAAAAAATATATATCTATAAATATATAAATATAGATACAGTGTTCTCAAATAATGTGTTCCCATATTCTGTCATTTATCATTCTCAGTTAACTGGAGCCAAAATGACCTATTACCCTTGACCATTAAGGAAAGCTATTTTATTTTTCTGAATTATCCCAAAAATTTCCCAAATGTTCAAATTTCTTTCTGAGCATGTACAGATATTCAGTGAATAACTACCTTAGGAATTCTTTATCAATGCTGTGAATTACAAATATTATCTTTTGCTGTGCTAAGAAGGAATAGTGACATTTTGTGAAGAGAAAATGTGTCTGCTGAAGAAAACTGGTTAGTAAGCTTAACAAGACAATTTATTTTTCTGGAAATAGTTTTAAATCAAATGTGCTGGATATAGTCCATGCACTACAGTATGACATATGAAGAGGATCACAAGATTAAAATCTTAAGGCTAGGCTAGGCTTGGACAATTTTCCATTACAGCCTATGTCATGGGAATGGATACATTTCATGGCACTTCTGTTCTGTATACATTTTTCATAATGGGGAAAGTAGGTAGAAGAACATTTCAGCATTTGGGTTATTTAGAAATACTGTACTATAATATAAAAGTCAATATATTATTTTTAACTCCCTCCCCTAAAGTAAAGCTCTATTAGACATAATAAATTCCTCAATAAATTAATACATCTTCATTGAGCATCTGTGTGTACGAAGTTGCATCACACCTGAATTTGGCTCTCATAGTTACCACAAATGTATACAAATAACACACACACACACACACACACACACACACACACACACACACACCCTTGCAGTAATGACAGCTTGTAGGCTTTCCTCATATCCATTCTTTCTTTGCAATTACTAATGGCAATATGTCCAGACAATATGCCTCCCCAGAATCATTTACAGAGAGGAGTTGTATGACAATTACTCTTAGTGGGATATAAAGAGAAGTCCTAGTTTAGTTCTTCTGGGAAATCATTAAAAACAATAGATTTACTGGAATCCTCATTTCACTCTTTGTAGCTGCCTCTCTTTCCTGCCTAGAACAAGGGAGCAATACCTCAAAGTAGAATAGCCATATTATGAGCATGGAGACAGAAGTTACACATTAAAACACACAGAGCAGGCAAGTAGAAGGTGCTTAGGTTCCCACACTGGATCTTTGAACTGCTGCTGCTCATTCTGGAATGCCTACCTCTGATTTTCATATTATAAGGATTAATACAACTGTTACATTTAAGGCTTCTATTATGGAGAATGCAGTCTCTCTATTAAAACAAGTATGATTTGGGGGCACCTGGGTGGCTCAGTCAGTTAAGCATCTGACTCTTGATATCAGCTCAGGTCATGATCTTGGGGTCATGAGATCAAGCCCCATATCGGATTCAGCACAGAGTCTGCATGTCCCTCTACCTCTGCTCCTCCCCCCTACTTAAATAAATAAATAAATAAAATCTTAAAAAAATAAAACAAATGTGATTTTAATAGATTATAAATTTATAAAGTTTTATAATAAAATGTAATTTATTATGTATAATTCAAATTTATACAGATTTCTAAAATTGAGAGTCAGTATCTAATGTGTCATTTTAACAACTACCAAACTCCATTTAAACTCTGAATTTTTTTTATGGCCAGGGTTAGGGTTAGGGCCGGGGTGAGGGAATGTGCCTGATATGCTGCAGTTTAGAGAACTCTTGAGAGGGTTCGATTTAGGTTAGGTTTAGGGTTAAGGTTAGGGGTTAAGAGTTAGGATTAGGGGGAAGTGGGTGGGGGCATGGGTTAAATAGGTGATAAGGATTGAGGATTGTACTTGTGATAAGCACAGGGTGTTGTATGGAAGTGCTGAACCACTATTTTGTACACCTGAAATTAATATTACATGTATGGTAACTAACTAGAATTTAAATAAAAACTTTAATTTTTTTTTAAATACTCTGAACCTATTCATCTATATATGTATATTTTTTACATAGATATATACACGAATGTATAAATCTGCCTGGGGATTATTCTATGATAATTCACGGATGTGGCCTTTGTGACTGCCTCTCTCCTCTACTCTGTACACAGACAACTGCACCCTTATTCATTATTCCACAGGAGGAAATCTGTGCTAATGCCACATTATCACATAAGGAAAATGACCTAATAAATCTAATGTGCACTCGTGCATTAGGGAATCAGTCAAAATCAATGTGTATTTTAAGAAAGGATGGCTGCAGAGTATATGAGTATATACTAATACATACACCAACATTTTTAATGCAGTAATACAATAGAAATTAGTACATCAAAATGAGAGTGGTTGAACAAATTATGATACATCTCTATTGTCAATGTTATTAAAGCAAATGGGTTAGATACATAGAAATATATACCATTGTTAATTGTGATCCCACTTTTAAATGCTGTACATACGTGTGTGCATACACACATATATATATATACATAGTTTGTATAGTAAATATGCCTCAGCATAGAAAAAGAAGGATGCCCATCATATTGCTAAGATTGGAGAGTTCAAGACACTAGGTGAGCTAGCTGTAGAAAATTTATGATTTTGTTCTACATCTTTTGTTCTTCTGTATTATTTATAATGTCATATATACATACATATGTCATATATGCACATACATATATTGAAAAGAAAGAAGAGTCAATCCACATTTAAGAGATGAAAAGGGAGAGATCCTAGAAGACAGTATATTGGTGGAATTTTAGGTATCATCATACAAAGATATGTGATAAATGAAGGGGGGTAAACTCCATGTAGGCAGAAGACTACATTATGTGAGTGCTTGCGTCTGTGTTTATTACAATTAGATACTTTTTGTCTTCATAATAGATATCAAAATATAAATAGCACAGAGAAACATACATGAAAAAATGTCCACCAGGCTAAATAAATCCTTAGTACATGTCCTTGCCACTATTTCTGTCTTCTTGTTTCTATTACTTCTCATGCTGCAAATTGATCATAATCCTTGTCTCATAAAAAGTCTGCACTGATGCATATAATATGTGAAGGATGGAATTCTTTCATTTAAAGAACACTTCAAGAACGTCAGCAGAGATCTTACATTCTTTTTTTTTTTAAGATTTTATTTATTTATTTGAGAGAGAGAACGAGAGAGAGCACATGAGAGGGGGGAGGATCAGAGGGAGAAGCAGACCCCCGCTAAGCAAGGAGGCCGATATGGGACTCGAACCCGGGACTCCAGGATCATGACCTGAGCTGAAGGCAGTCGCTTAACCAACTGAGCCACCCAGGCGCCCGAGATCTTACATTCTTTACTTGACTGAATATGTCCGGTTTATTTTCAGAGACTGGTTACTTGCTCATAGGCATATTATCTTCCTTCTTGTACTTTAAATAATAAGTTCTAGATAGAAAGGTGTTGGGAAGTCAAATGTCATAATCTTTCTGGGAACTTTTCAGATGTGATATCGAGCCCTACTTGCAGGATGGAATCTTCTCATCCCCACCCCCACCCCCATTTAACCCCACTATGCCTCTCCAAGAGCAAAAATCTCTTTCAATAGCTCTGAAGAGTGGATTGTTAAAACTTAATTGTCAATTATGAAAGCATACTTTTTATAAATTAAAGATTAAAAGACACAACCCTTAGTTAATGTCAAATCAATAACCATTCACCTGCTCTGAGATCCTATACAAATAAATAATGATTTCGTAATTACAACACCCTAGCATAGTGGCAAGTGCTAAAGTTCTGGATCCAGCCAAACTCCCAGTTTTTGGACTTACCATGTTCATAAACTTGGGAAAAACACTCATCTATCAAAAAGTTCAGTTTCCTTATCCAAACAAAGGAATAATAATACCTCTTAATTCACAGGCTTGTTTGAGGATTAAATTAGATGAGGCACACACTTGAAACATAGAATGAGATCAACAAAAGTTAATCATCAACATATTGTTCTGTTTTCTAAATATGGATAAATGTTAATGATTTTCTAAATATTTACTGTATTATAATGTCTGATATTTAAAAGTTATTATGACATTTCTCTAAGTGCTTCATGTGCATTAACAAATTTAATCTTCACAAAAATTGTAACAGGAAGTTGAATATTAGCACCATTTATAAACAAGGAGAACAAGGCACAGAGAAGCTAGTAATTCATAAAGCTGGGATTTACGCACTTGTGGCCCAGTTTCTGGCAGCAATGCCCAAACTCTGAACTGCTACAATATACTACCTCTCATGTATCTCATCATTTTCCCTTTAAAGAGCATCCATCACATTTAAAGCTTTCTTTTGGCTAAGCAGTTCTGTTGAAATTATATTTTCTATCAAGCTTCTGCTTATTCCAGGGCAGCCTGCCCTGGGATTTCAGATTTAATGCTCTACATTTTTTTCCAGTTTTCTAATTTAGTCTCATTTTCACATTTACCTTAATAACCTGAGGTTTCCTCTCTAACACCAAATAGATCTTGCTGGCATCTTCCCTATTTATAGATACCTTGTTCACCCAAAACCACCTTGTTCAATTTCCTCATCCTTTTGGGATTGTAATTTCCCTCCCCCTGCATTGTTTTCTCCAGAGAATTTATAGAGATGCAGATAAACCTCTTCCTCTGTGTAAGACTCTAGTATCATTAAGAATGGGCCTACAAGGGGGGCGCCTGGGTGGCTCAGTTGGTTAAGCGACTGCTTTCGGCTCAGGTCGTGATCCTGGAGTCCCGGGATCGAGCCCCGCATCAGGCTCCCTGCTCAGCAGGGAGTCTGCTTCTCCCTCTGCCCTCTTCCCTCTCGTGCTCTCTGTCTCTCATTCTCTCTCTCTCAAATAAATAAATAAAATCTTTAAAAAAAAAAAAAAAAAGAATGGGCCTACAAGGGGTGCCTGGGTGGCTCAGTCGTTAAGCGTCAGCTTCTGCTTTCGGCTCAGGTCATGATCCCAGGGTCCTGGGATCGAGTTCTGCATTGGGCTCCTTGCTCAGTGTGAAGCCCGCTTCTCCCTCTCCCACTCCCCCTGCTTGTGTTCCCTCTCTCGCTGTCTCTTTCTCTGTCAAATAAATAAATAAAATCTTTTAAAAAAATTTAAAAAAAAAAGAATGGGCCTACAACATGTTTTAATGACAGAAACAGAATTGATTTACTATAATAGACACATGGAACCCCAGAATTTACTTTGATGTTTCTGTCTTTTGCACTGTATTCTCAGAATATGTGACACTATATATAAGTATTTGAGGTCAATTTGAGGTGGATATATTCTTGTTCAAATTCAGTTATAAAAAGAACATGGTATAACTGGAATTCTAAATTCATGACTAAAAGTCCACAAATTTCTAAAGGAAAAGGTAGGAAGTAAGAATATTATTCTCAGTCAATTCCTCCATCAGGTACAAAAGTCAATTTTCTAAAAAATGAAAGAATTCAAGCACATGATGAAGGTACTTTAAAAAATAAGGTCAAGGAAATATACATATGTATTTTGAGGAAAAACATATATGTGAGAGGATATCAGAATGGGATAAAATGCAAATGTACTAGAAAATGAAGTGTAAAAGATCTCAGAATGTCAAAATCATATAACATGGTAAGTATAAGATAAAAATCGAGGCACATGGAGATGACATCCAGAAGTTCCATATCTGTATAAAAGCATAAAAGAGTTCCAGTAGGTAGAAAAAACTTTTAAAAAAGAATAAAGAAAAACAATTCCATGAGCACTTCCTGTATTGAAAGGTCCCACTAAGTGCCCTGAAGGATCACACAGACATACACAGAACTCAAGAAGCAGTAACATCTGAGAATGTCTACAGTAAGTGGAGAATCGTAAAATATTCCAGAGATAAAGAAAAAATATCTTCAAAGAATAAAAATAGATTAGCATCAGAAGAAAATTTTCACTAGTAAAATTAATACAATAATAAAATAGGAAAATATCTTCAAAAAGCTAAGAGAAGGGGCCCCTGGGTGGCTCAGATGGTTAAGCGTCTGCCTTCGGCTCGGGTCACGATCCCAGGGTCCTGGGATCGAGCCCCACATCAGGCTCCTGGCTCAGTGGGGAGCCCGCTTCTCCCTCTCCCTCTGCCTCTCCCCCTGCTCATGCTCTCTCTCTCTATCTCTGTGACTCAAATGAATAAATAAAATCTTAAAAAAAAAAAAAAAGCTAAGAGAAAATGACTTTCAAAACTAAATTCTTTACCCAGCAAAAATAATAGCCAAGAACTGGGAAAAATAAATATGTGTGCAATTAGGTCAAAGCATATAAATGGGCAAAAGATCAAAACAAGTATTACTCCAAAAAGATAGATGGCACAGAAGCCCATGAAAAGTAGTTCAACAAAATTAGTAACTAGGAAAATGGAAAATAAAACCACAGAGAGATGCATCTCCACACATACTAGAACAGCTAAAGTTACTAGAACTGACAATACCATATACCATAAGAAAGTGAAGTAACTGGAACTGTATTGATGGGAATGAAAATGATACAAGCACTGTTTGGTGGTTTTTATAAAGTCAATGATTCATCAATTTCCTAAGAAATAAAAACTAATGTTTTCACAAAATACAAGTGGTTGTAGCAGCTTTATTCATAATCACCAAGACTTCAAACAAGTGAAACATTTTTCAAATGGTGAATAAACTATGATACATCCATGTATGGGAATACTACTTGGTACTAAAAAGGATCAAATGTTGCACAGTCCCATTTATATGGCACTCTGGAAAAGGCAAACAAATTACTGGTTAGCAGAGGAAAAGGAGGGGAATGGTTACCTACAAAGGAGAAATATGAGGGAATTTTTTGAGTGATAAAATTTTGTGTATAATGAGTTGTAGGGGAAATATAACTCTATGCATTTGTCAAATCCCATAGAATTGTCTATCATAAAGTATAAACTTTCCTACAAAATAACTGACTGGCACTGTTTAAAAATGCCAAAGTTAAGAAAGACAGCAAAGACTAAAGATTTTTCACAGTAATGGAAAGCACTAAGTAGACATGATAACAAAATGGAATGTAGGATCTTATTTTGGATCCTAAAATATAAAATTAACATTAGTGGAAAAGCTGATAAAATTGGAAAAAAGTGTGTATTGTAGCTATGTTCTAAGTCATGAGGCTCCCAAGGCTGCACTAAATGGAGTGGTATCCATTTTGGTATCCATTTTGACCAACTGTAAGGGAAAACTAACATAGAGGATCACATATAGGACATTTTGATTGGAGAGCTGGATTTGGAACAAATAACCATTGGCTGTAATCTATTCACATCCCTACACTTAACTACAAGAAAGGCTATAAAATGTAAGAAGATAATATAGTTTGGGTCAATAACTAGTGTCATTCTGCCATAATTAGTAAGTATAACTGAAATAAAATTTAATTATGACTTAAGACACTATAATTAAAGTTACAAGATAAGAAAAGGGACATATTCTTAAAGGGATTACTATTTAGTCATATGTAAGAACTTTTACACTCTCTCTCTCCCCCCTCTAAAATAAATAAATCTTAACCAAAAAAGGGGGGTGGTGCCTGGGTGGCTTAGTGAGTTAAGCATTAACTCTTGGTTTCCGCCCAGGTCATGAACCCAGGGTCCTGAGATGGAGCTCACATCAGGCTCTGTCCTCCGGAGGGAGTCTGCTTAAGACTCTTTCTTCCTGGGGCGCCTGGGTGGCTCAGTCGGTTAAGTGGCTGCCTTCAGCTCAGGTCATGATCCCAGAGTCCTGGGATCGAGCCCCACGTCGGGCTCCCCACTCAGTGGAGAGCCTACTTCTCCCTCTCCCTCTGCCTGCCTCTCTGCCTACTTGTGCTCTCTCTCTCTGTCAAATAAATAAAATCTTAAAAAAAAAAAAAGACTCTTTCTTCCTCTCCCTCTGCCTCCCCTCTGCATGCATACACTCTCTCTCTAAAATAAATAAATCTTAAAAAAAATAACTTTTACAAATAATAGAAAGACAACAGCTTAGTGGTGAAATGGGTAAAGCACAAGAACAACTAATTCATAAGAGAAGAAACTTAAATTCTTAGAAAAAACAATCTCATGAGAAAAGCTAGTAGTCAGGGAAGTGCAAATATTTAAAAAGGAGGCAATTTTTCACTTGTCACATTTGCAAGAGTGACTAAGTATAGGTTATTTTCAAGGTTATGCCATATGTTTTGGGTAGTTACTTCACAGATGCTTACTGTATTATTAAACTATTTAAAAATAAAGTAGAAAACATGTGATCAATGATAAAAATGTGTCACAAATCAAGTATCCTGCCTAATCTTATGCTGTGCAAGAGATGTTCATGAGACTCAACTGTTAAAAAGACAGAAAGAATAAAAGTTCCAACACTGATACATATGAGGGAAAACAGTGCTGGTGTGTGTGTGTGTTAACTGGGATAAACAATTTGAAAGGCAATTTGATAGTCTCTATTAAAATTAGCAAAATGCACACCCTGTAACAAAACAAATCCACCATGGGGATGCTTATTGCATTGATGTTATAATACTCAAAAATTAGAAAACATCTAAATCTTAAATACAATATGCTGTATCCATATTCAAGATTACTATGTAAGAGTTAGTTTATATTTACACTGCTGAGATGGCAACACCAGCACACATATAAATTATTGTACTGGTTACCTCTGGCAACAAAAGGACAATTAAGGGAACATAACAGGTAAAAACACTTATATATACATTTTTATTCTTTGAACCTTCACATCAAGCAAATATTAGTGTTTTACCACATTAACTCTTTTATCACATTAACTTTCCCACATTAACATTTTATCTTATTAAATCACTAAAACTCAAGTATTAAAGTTTAGTTAAATAGAAAAGTTACAGGAAAAAATGGGAAAAAAGATCATTTGTATATAACATACCGAGGAAATTCAAGAAAATCAATTAAAACATCATTAGAACTCTACCTTCAATCAACAAATTATTTGTGGGTGGGTTGGGCAAAAACTGTATGTTTCATATATACCTATATAACAAAGTTTTAACTCAAAGTATTACTCAACTTGCTCTCACCAATCCCTGCTCTCTTGCTTATACCCTGAGGGGCATTTGACTTCCCCAGCACTAACTATGGCAGAACCAAGATCTGAAGAAAAGATCCATCTACTACTTAACTCTTCTCAAAGCATGCCATCTTACTGACTACATAAGACAGGTCCTGTGCAGGCCTAAAAGCGGAAGGTGAACAACTCAAATGGAAAAGAAAGAACTAAGTATAAGGACTACCTAAATGAGGAGAGGATACCACATTATGACAGCTCAGGAAAGGAAACAAGACAGAGATGAGTCTGGGGATCAGCTATCCTTGAGTAAAGATCCTCCTACTGACATGGGCTAACCTACGAATTTTAAGAGTGCTGGAGACTGAAACCCTCCCTGAACTTGAGGGTAAGTAACCTCATAAGAACATGGAGGGAGTAACTTACCTTCTAACCATGATGGAACTGCAAAGAACACTGGGGCATTATCTGAACAAGAATTATCAACATAAATACTGACCCTAGTACTCTTATAGCAAGCTTTTAAAAAATATGTATTAGGCAGATGAAAATAACATACCTAGAACTAATAAAAATAAATTTCAAAACTTTGCCATAAAGATTTAAAGATAAATTTTAAAAAATGGAGAGATATATCAAGTTATTGAAGCAGAACACGGAATATTATAAAGGAGTAAATTAACTGAAATTTGTGATGATTAGTCTTATGTGTCAACTTGAGTGGGCCACGGGGTGCCTAAATTAAACATGGTTTCTGGGTGTGTCTGTGATGGTGTTTCTGGATGAGATTTACATTTGAATTGGTGGACCCAGTAAAGTAAATTTTCCCTCCCCCCAAAGTAGTTGGCATCATCCAATCCATTGAAAGCTTAAATAGAAGAAAAGTCGAAGGAAGGAGGAATTTGTCCCTTTTTTTTCTTGCCTCACT
This sequence comes from Neomonachus schauinslandi, assembly GCF_002201575.2. Classification (NCBI taxonomy): domain Eukaryota; kingdom Metazoa; phylum Chordata; class Mammalia; order Carnivora; family Phocidae; genus Neomonachus; species Neomonachus schauinslandi. Next base: position 68,145,077 of record NC_058412.1, read on the forward strand.
GTTGACCTGGGACATCTCATTTCATCTCTGCCTCCCCTCAAATTGGGAAGTAGCTCCTCTGGTTCTCAGGACTTCAAAGAGACTGAATTATACCACCAGCTTTCCTAAATCTCCAGTTTGCAGATGACAGACTGTGGGACTTTTAGGTCTCCATAACTTGTGAGCTAATTCATCATAATAAATATTCTTGTATATCCTATTGGTTCTTTTTCTCTGGAGGGTCCTAATACAGTTTGTTTCATCTAATATTAAAACACATTTATAAGTCACCTATATTAAAATTGTGTGATATGGGGGCGCCTGGGTGGCTCAGTTGGTTAAGCGACTGCCTTCGGCTCAGGTCCTGATCCTGGAGTCCCGGGATCGAGTCCCGCATCGGGCTCCCTGCTCGGCGAGGAGCCTGCTTCTCTCTCTGACCCTCCCCCCTCTCATGTACTCTCTCTCATTCTCGCTCTCTCAAATAAATAAATAAATAAAATCTTTAAAAAATAAATAAATAAATAAATAAATAAATAAAATAAAATTGTGTGATATGGTAATCACGGACACACACACACACAATGTACCAACAAAGAGAATGATCACAGTGCAAGCCGTAATATGTCAATGACATTGATTTTATTATATAAATACATTCAGAAATGAAGGGATTATTCAATGAAAGTATAAAGGAAATAAACTTTTAAGGAGGAATACATTTTTTTAAGATTTACTCATTTATTTTAGAGAAAGCGAGCTTGAGGGGCGGGGGGCAGAGGGAGAGGGAGAGAGAGACTTAGGCAGACTCTGCACTGAGCGTGGAGCCCAACACGGTGCTCAATGCCATGACTCTGAGACCACAACCTGAGCTAAAACTAAGAGTCAGACACTTAGCTGACTGTGCAGCCAGGCATCCCTAGGGAGGAATAATTTTAATTAGAGCCCCAATTCAAGCCATAACTTCTCCAGATTTGGGATATATTAAAGGGTTAAACATTTACTTATATATTTCATAGATTTAATTCATTTTATGTTTTATATATTTTGGGAGAAATGATCTCTTAATATAAAAGTAATTATATAAAATATTAATAGATGTAATTACTTAAAACTGGAAATACCAAGCAATATTAAAAATCTTACCAAAAACTGGAAAAATATTTGCCAAATAAGATATACAATGAAGAACTGACAAAAGAAACAGTATGAACTTAATAAAACACAAATGACTTATAGGAGAGAATATAAAATTACTAACAAATGTTATTAGTGATCAGATAAATTTTAAAAATCAGATTAACAAAGAAAAGAAATTAATTTCATATTCACGTTTGGCAAATTTTTACATGTGATGCTGGCAGCCTATCAGTGGGAAGGTTTGTTCTTGCTCTCAGGTGTCTGGCCAAGGATTTGTTACTTGAACTACCCATGACAATGCTTAACTATATGGTCCATCTTCTGTCCCTTGTCGCCTTCCCTGGTGCCAAGTAATCACCTCTGGACCCACTCCAAAACTAGATATCTGGACAGTTTTATTCCCCATTTTTATGATCCATTAAATATCATTTCTTTTAAACAAATGACCTGCTCTAAAAAGATAAATTTTCAAATATCAAAAGCATACACTCAAAGGCCTCCTTCATTCTTTGAAATTGTTAAATAAATGGAGTGTACTAATCAAAAAATCCCAAAGTATTTTTCTACCTTATTTTCTTAGAATTCCTTCAAGTACTTTGACAGTAAATATTTGGTGCATTTCTAATCAAGCATCTAATATACACACAGTTTAAAGAATACAGTTACCATTTGTATAATAATAAATTTAGATTTAGAATATTTAATTAGATATTAAATTAGATATTAGATATTAAATCAATAAAACTGATTTAGAATATCATAAAATACACACAAGGCAACAAGAAATGTTTAAGCATAAAAGAAAATCATGGTATATATTTTTGTCTTGGTTTTCTGGAGACCAGGTAAAGACTATAATTTGAGTTTCTAGGAAGAATTTAAAGAGAAAGATGACATTATCCTGTCCAATTTTACAGTTATAAAAATAACCTTTACTCCTTATCATTTTAAACCAACTTTTCAAGTAACACAATTTAGAAAATTCCACTAGGAGTTCCACAAGTTTATACTGATCATTGAATGCTTGGCTTTTATTCAATAGTGGAGATGGTCATAAAATAGAATGAAGAACATCGGTCACTACATCTTCATTTGTTCATCCTTATACAGGGCTTAATGGCTCTCCTAACATACAACTCTCAAAACTATTGTAAAGTGTAATTGCTGTCCTAAAACTGGGGTAAAAGACTACATGTAAGTGCAGGGTAATAAGTTATCATTGTTAGAGTCATTACTGCTGCTGCTACCTTGAAAAGAATAAAGAGTCATAATTCCACTGCTTGCAACATATAATCAACTCAGTGCTAACTCAAAAATAGCCTTCATTTTTCTCCTTTATACTTCTGTTTTTATTCCTACAGAAAATGAGAAGTGTGGAAAAGCTCACTGTAAGATATCTTGGCCGTAGGAAGGACAAAAAAAAAAATATTTATCTTCACTTCAGACACTTCTTAATGTGGTTTCAAAGATTTTCTTTTCCAATAATGAATATCACATGAATGCCCCTGTAAGAATTTTACTAAACAGTCCTTGGATCCATTAGATTTGATGGTCTAATGTGAGACAAGGATGTTTCACTATGTTTATTTGCTTCTGCATTTTTACAAAAATAAAAATCTGATTAAGGGCACTCCCATGATTCTTATTTGCAAAGACTGCCAAAGACCAACAATAACTGCTTTCTGGTACAGTCATGAGGGAAGTAGTGGCGATTATGAATATGTTGTTTGAGAGGATGTAGAAGAAAAATACTGTCGACTTAGTAAAGATTAAGAATAATGATTGCCCAAAATGATATGTTTTATACTGTTCACGTGGCAAGGGTAAGATGCTGAAGTAAGAGTGCACCAAGTAAAATCAAAAGAAGCATAATACCAGCTGTGGAAGAAAATACGCTTTGGTTTATTTGAATCCTATTCCCCTGTGCTCCCTAGGAAACCCTAAATTTCTCTGTTAAGTTATAAAAATTCTTTGTGTACAAATTATTACCCGTATTTTATGGAGCCAGGAGTTACATCTGACACCAATAGATGTGTTTCAAAACTCAAATTGTACACTTTAAACCTGAGCAGTGTACTTTATATCAATTACACCTTGATAATTATATTTATATCAGTTAGAAACCCATAATTCTGTTTTATTTATAAATGTGAACGCTTAAGACTCAAGAAAGCTCATGATGGAGGTTCAGTACGAGTCCAAAGGTCTGCAAACAAGAACACTGATGATGTAAGTCCCAGTACAAGGGCAGGAGAAGATATATTCAAGCAGTCAGGCAGAGAGAGATAATTCTCCCTTTCTCTTGTCTTTTTTTCCTATGCAGGCCCTCAATGATGATTCTCATCCACATTAGGAAGGGCAGTCAGCGTCATCTAGTCTGTTGATTCAAATGCTAATCTCATCCAGGAAAGCTCTCAAAAACACACCCAGAAATAATATTTAGCCAAATATGCAGGAACCTCATGAAAGAGTAGAGTTGATACAAAAAAAATAGCCATTAATATATCTAAAGGTTTTTACAGTTTTACTGGTTTGAATCAATAGTATTTTTAAAGAGGCTTAGTTGTTAAATGCAGTTTAAGAATTTAGATTTCTTTAACTAGTAACTGTTGATCCTCCAGAAGGAAACATAGCCAATAATCACAAAATAAGGTAAGTGGCCCCATATTCAATCTTATCAAGTCTGGCCTCAATGGCCAATTTCTCTATTATGCCAGATACAATCTGATTAAAAAAATGTTCAGAGGACTTGAATAGACATTTTTCCAAAGAAGCCATATAGATGGCCAACAGGCTCACGAAAAGATGCTCAATATCACTAATAATCAGGGAAATGCAAATCAAAACCACAGTGTGATATCACCTTATACCTAGAATAAAATAGCTAGACAAAAGACAAAAAGAAAACAAACAACAGCAACAACAACAAAAAACAAGTGTCAGTGAGGATGTGGAGAAAAAAGGAACACTTGTGCACTATGTTGAAAGAGTACAGAGGTTCCTCAAAAAATTAAAATAGAAATAGCATATGATCCAATAATTCCACTGCTGGTTACTGACCTTAAGAAAATTCTAACACTAATTCGAGAAGATATATGCACCAAAAAAGATGAGATTGTGTCATTTGCAACAACATGGATGAACCTAGCGGGTATTATGCTAAGCGAAATACGTCAGACTGAGAAAGACAAATACCACATGATTTCACTCATATGTGGGGGGGGAAAAAAAAAAGCAGTATCAGACCTGTAAATACAGAGAACAAACTTACGGTTGCCAGAAGGAAAGGAGATGGGGGATGGGCAAAATAGATGAAAGGGACTGGGAGATACAGGCTTCCAGTTATGGAATAAATAAGTCATGGGAATAAAACACAGCCTAGAGAATAGAGTCGATGATACTGTAATAGAGTTGTATGGTGACAGTAGCTAAATTTGTGGTGAGCATAACAAAACATGTACAGAAGTTGAATTACTATGTTGTATATCTAAAACCAATGTAATATTGTGTCAACTATACTCAAAAAAGAATTTAAAAAGTATTTTAGCCTGCCTATCATCTTGCAACTGTGCTGGACCTTCTTTTTACTTGCTTATTAATGTGGATATTTGAATCTTATAAATATTTTATATTCCTGGAACAATTCCAATCCCTACTTTCCTCCAGAATTTTGTATATCTGTTCTTCTCTAGAAATAGGTAGGTAGGTAGGTATATACAAAATTATGCATATAATTGCATAAAATGAAGATATAGGTATGTATATAAAAAAGAAAGAAAATACCTCTCTTCAATAAGGGTTAGCAATCATCCTTTTCTTCATTTACTGATTTTATGCTCTAATGTAAATAAATGTTGAGATCAATTTCCACCTATTAGGCCTCTAATCCTATCATAACTTTATATAAGTTCTTTGTATAAATTCTACACTCTACATAGGATGTATAATTTGGCCTGTTTGTCCTTGCATCCCCACTGGTCATTGTCTTATCTTACATTTTAGTTCAAGCAACTCACCTAATGAAATTTTTGATTGGCAATCCAAAAGGTACCACAGTTTTTTGTTTTTTTTTTTTTCTTTTAATGCTGATATGTGGACTGCAGCTGGTCAATTCCAAAGAGACAGACGGTTGGAACTACTTGATAATGTTGTAGGTGTGGATGTGCTGATAATTGACAATAAAACATGTTGGGAAAAACTATTCCCTTGAACACCATGGCAGTGTATTTTATTTGCATGGTGCATTGCTCATGGAGAATGGTCCATAACTGGATTACGAGCATCACTCAATATTGAATAAAGATTGTCCTTGAATGTTTTCAATGTCAACTTAAACTTTACTAAGTCTCCTTTGCATTCTTTACCATTATTCCAGTGCATAAAAATGGTCACTCTTGGTTGACTAATGAGAGAAATAATAATGATTTTAACTGAAAGGGACCTTAAAGATTTTTCTTTCATTTTCTCATTTTACATGTATAAAGAAAGTGAGGCTCAGCAAGTGAGGCTCAGCAAGACTAAGCAACTACCACAATCCAAAAAAAAAAAAAAGGTCAGTTCAATAACTAACACATAGTTCTTCCTGATTTCCAGTCCAGTATTTTTTTTTCCTATTGTGCCACATTTATCAAGTTACCTCAATTGGAATATCAACATTTGTTAATAAAATTAATTTCAGAATTTATTGATACTTGTTAAAGCTCCATTCTTCCTACAATCATGTTATGTGTCTATCCAAGAAAAGCTGATAAAAATTCTGGATATAGTGAAGAAAACAAAGCCATCTTATTCCTGAAAAAGATTCTACTTCTGCACTCTAGAGGAAGGTTTTGCCATGTTATGGGGATGACTCATCATAAAAGAGTTCATGTGGCTAAACTACCGTAGTTATTAATGTTTTAATTTGGGGAAACAAAATTAGAATACACAAAATTAAAAAGCAATATATAAAACAGCTGTTGCAACTGAAGTTTTTTATACAAAAATAGATTGTCAATATATAGTTTCAGTGCATGTAGTTATACATGTTCTTTATTCTTATCTCGTAAAGGGAACTTCCATATCTTCTTTGGAATGTTTGAAATGCTTTCATGATTGAGTGAAATAATGTGAGAAACCTCAGGTGCAGACTAATGTAGTCATTGAACTGTATAGGACCTAGGAAAATCATAGGTTGTAAAAGGCTAAGTAAGGTCACAACCTGTCAGAAGATTAAGATTTAGAGATGCTGAGTTTGGTTTTTTAAACTAGTGGCCAATTAAAAAGTGACTTCTAACAGTCCCAAGAGGAAACAACTAGAATTATCTGTGTTGGTCATTTTATTAGCATTTATTCTTTAAAGATTTTTAGGTTACTGCCAATTTGTAATTGAAAATTCAATTACTTGAGTTCAGATCTTTGGGTCCTTTTTAGATGAGGCAAAGATTCTCCTTACATACATGCCCTAGAGATTAGAATATCAAACTTGATCAAACCCTTACTCACTAACACACGTTTTCCTACCTTAATCCTTTAAAGTAAAACATTATTCTTGATACTAAAATGGCAGAACTTCAAAACTAATAACCTCAGAGCTCAACATCAAGAGCATTAACATTTTACAAGTGCCTCAGAAAAATTAGTGCCTTATCCAAGACCTCATAAAAACTAGATCTACTACAACCTGAATCCTGAACCCTGAATCCAGGGTTAATGCCACTACACCCTGCTATCTCTACCAGTTAGAATAAGGAATTTAAACAGCAGTTTTTAGTGCTATTTCCATCAAGATTTTATATTCTTTGGAGGTACTTTGCATAAAGCCTGCTTCAATCATTCAAATACAAACTTAAAAAAGAAATTTTCTTCCATTTAAATCTGCATTGTTCATCTGTTTTAGCTTTAAAGCAGCCAGCAGGGAATGCAAACAGAGCTGTTTGAAGCCTAGAGAAGTTCCTGAATGAAGCTCAGTGCTGTCTCCTTGTGAAGCAATAATAAACATTTACATTTGGGAAATAGTTGAAGCCTCAGGGAAAAAATGAAGCCATAATGATCTTTTGTTGCGGATGGAGAGTCTAATGATACATAATAGTAATCATGATGACAATAATAATGATAAATCGTGATCTGAAAATGGGTTGGAAATAGAAAGCAATGAGCTTTGGATGAAAAAAATGATACGGTTTATAGCATATTCTGAGGAACACAGGTGCTCTTCGCTTCAGTCTGTTTGGGGCCTATATAGAAACATCAAGTGAGAAGGGACAGATGCTGCCTCTTTCCTGCTGCTATTGAAAACTTACTTTTCTCTACTAAGAATCAAGTGCTTGAGTTCTTCCACAGTCTAAAGAGAATCCTGTCAAACTTTAATTCAACATAAAACTCTAGAGAAATGACTGTGACCGGGTGATTCTCACATTGAGTCAAGGTCGTTTTCTTGTGTTGCTTCCTTTATTTCTATACCTATCATAAAACCTTGTTAATGCCCTTTCAAATGTTTTTTTGTTTGGTTGGTTGGTGTTGGTTTGGTTTTTCTGCTACTTTGTTTTTGCTACTTCATATATGCTTTACAATCTCCATTAAAATGTATCTTTATATCACTTTCATTCTCACTTTTATCTCTAATATTTCACAGATAATAATCCCTATAATGTGATGAGTTTTCTGGGCAGTAGCCATTCAATATACCTTTTTATGTTTGCTTCAACCCCACGCTGTGTTAGGTATACTTTTGTAGTACACTTTTGCTGGATTAGATATATCTGATGTGCCGCACCATGATCAATATTTTAAAACACTATTTATTACCTACTATCTTATAAATTTCTAGGGAGATTGCAATTTAAGAATAACTTCTTATAACTCTGAAGCTCTAGAAATGTTCCATAACTATAAATCAAACTTTTTCCAATGTGTTCATAAGGTTCAAAAGTGTTCCTTTGATAAGCAGAGTGTGTTTCATCCAGAAGTCATCTTCAACCTGTCCGGCCTGCTCACATGTGCCATTGGAAAAAATCAAGGAAAACTTTTTCCTCCTTTTATTTTATCAAGCTTTTCCAGAATGCAGAACAACATTACAATAACTTCTCAGCATACTAAGAAAAGGAATTTGCTAACTTAAACCACATTAACATTAAGAATTTAGGAGTACCGGGGCACCTGGGTGGCTCAGTCGGTTAAGCGTCTGCCTTCGGCTCAGGTCATGATCCCAGGGTCCTGGGATCGAGTCCCACATCAGGCTCCCTGCTCCACGGGGAGCCTGCTTCTCCTTCTCCCTTTGCCTCTCCCCCTGCATGTGTTCTCTCTCGCTCTCTGTCTTTATCAAATAAATAAAATCTTAAAAAAAATTTAAAAAAAAAGAATTTAGGAGTACCTACACAAATCAGGAAATGTTTAAATGTTCACTAATGAATTATTATAGAAATATTAACTGCAGATTGAATCAAATGCTATCCAATCAGTCCCACCTCACACTCTCCCCAAACAGTAGCAATAATGACCAAAACACAGATCGGAAAATCCTTTGAGTCCCATGTCACTGAAAGGAATGTGAAAGTATAGTGGACCTTGAAGAAAAGGTAAATAAAACTGCTCAACATTTGGCAATGATACAATTCTGATCCAGAGTCTCACTCTCCAATTGATTCAAAAGATAAAATCATAGTGCTGAGATTTTGAAACGATAGAAACTTAGAAATATCCTAATGCCTATATTTTAATAAAATTATTTAAGTCAGAGATAATTTTCAATAAAATTTTTTAACAATTCTATAGAGATAATTGGTTATGTTCCTCCCCCAATCCAACCATCAGAATTTCCCTTAGTGTTAGATGTAGTTTCTTCTTAGTTTGGTTAACCTCAATGAAAATGGAATAGTGGACCTACAACTTTACTAGATCTACTTCATGATTTCACAGATGAAAACTGCCTGCAGCCAAACAACTGAAGGTTAATGCTAGCCCCTTCATAATCTGTCCTCTGGATCCAGCCTACTGCAGATCTCTTTATGTTGCAGAAGGCCACATAGTATAGAGAGGATACATGTCTCGAAGTTAACAATATTAAAACCAACTTAGTATTCAGTAAATGTGAGAAAAAGATCTAGGACTTGTGAAGAAATTATGCAAACCACAAAAGGGGAACATATATTTGTTGGGGGAAAAGTACAAATATTTCTATTGAAATGGATAGATAATAAATTTAAATAAATTATAAAATGACTTTGTAAAATTGCTGAAAGGAAAATAGCTAAAACATTAACTAAGTAAGAAAATCTCAGGTAAAATAAAAACTATAATTGACCAAGTCCTACTGTCACTTAAAGATGTGAAATGCAGAATTAACTTTGTAGATAATTGAATTATAGGTGATAAATGAGAGAGCTTCAGTTATAATGAGATAAGAAAGTATGATTCTGTAACAGACATGAATGGTGAAATAGAGAAATATAATCCTTCAATAATAGTCACTTTCAAAGAACAGACAGCAGATAGACCAGAAATGGCAATCATAGGTGGAAAAGAAGAGAATTTGCATATGAGATTGGGAATTGAGAAGTTAAATTGAGAATGCTAAAAATATTAAGCAAGGGCTCCTGGGTGGCTCAGTTGGTTAAGTGACGGTTTTCGGCTCAGGTCATGATCCTGGAGTCCCAGGATCGAGTCCCGCATCAGGCTCCCTGCTCGGCAGGGAGTCTGCTTCTCCCTCTGACCCTCCCCCCTCTCATGCTCTCTCTCTCTCAAATAAATAAATAAAATCTTTAAAAAAATAAAAATAAAAATATTAAGCAGAAATAAATAGCAAATTCTGTGTTATTTCAAGGTAAGAAAGATTTCAAGTTTTCAAGGAGGGGAAAGGTTAATTTTACTAATGTTAGAATCAGATTAGCTTCAGATTTATCATCTGAAAAAAACTAAATGCCAGATGAAATAAAACAATACCCAGTTTAAAGAAAATGACATAATTCAATAATTCACTAAGAGTTAGCTCTGATTTTTTTTCACTACTTTAAAAGAAACATTCTATTTTTTAAGAGTTTAATTTTTAGGGCAGTTTTAGGTTTACAACAAAATTGAGAGCAAAGTACAGTGATTTCCCATATTCCCCCGTCCCCACACATGCATTATCAACATCACTCATCAGAATGGTGCCATTTTTTATCAAGAACGAAAACCTATATTAATACATTACAATCACCCACAGACCATACTTTACTGTAGGGTTCACTCGTGGTATTGTGCATTCTTTGAGTTTGGATAAATGTATAACTACACGTATGCATCAAGTGTATTTCACTGCCTTAAAAATCTGTGCTCTGACTATTCATCCCTCCACCCCCACTCCAAAACCACTGATCTTTTTGCTGTCTTTAAGATATTATCTTTTCCAGAATGTCATACAGTTGGAATCATAGAGTATGTACCCTTTTCAAATTGGCTTCGTTCACTTAGTACATGCATTTAAGGTTCCTCCTTTTTTCATAACTTGACGGTTCATCTCTTTTTAGTGCTGAATAATATTCCATTATCTGGAAATAATAGAATTTATTTTACGCATTTACTTACTGAAAAGCATCTAAATTACTCCTAAGTTTGGGTATATATGAATGAGAATTTCTTCTTTAAATGTTTGGTAGAATTCACCACTGAACAAACACTTCTCTTTTAATATCCAAATTATATAGTCCATTAAATCCAATGTTATGTTTCTGCAAATTTGACCAGAGAACATTTTAAAAGTGACAATTTTGTCTGTGATAACATTAAACAGTTGAATTATGACTTTGGTTACCCATACTTTTCCTCGGGTTAGCACATAAAGTTTATGCAAAAAAAAAAAAACAAAAACAAAAACAACTACTTTTCAGCCTGTACTTATGTTGAAGTAGTTAAAAGCTAACAATCCTAATTATTTTTTTTATTTTTATTTTTTTTAAAGATTTTATTTATTTATTTGAGACAGAATGAGAGAGACAGAGAGCACATGAGAGGGGGGAGGGTCAGAGGGAGAAGCAGACTCCCCGCTGAGCAGGGAGCCCGATGTGGGACTCGATCCCGGGACTCCAGGATCATGACCTGAGCTGAAGGCAGTCGCCCAACCAACTGAGCCACCCAGGCGCCCAAACAATCCTAATTATTAAACACAAATAATTTTGAGAGCTGGACAGAAGTAATTTTCTTAGATAAGTTTTTATCTCAATATCCTTTTATCTAAGTCAACATTCAATCAGGTGAATAACTTAGCAATAATTAATTTTCACCCCTGTGAAAGCTGGCTTCAAGTTATTGAATTTTACTTTGCTTTATGAGTCTTCTTCCTGTAGATGAAGTTACATTATCAATAACTAGCCATAATCAAGGTCAGCAATAATTTGAAAGTGAAAAAGGTAGTGGTCATATTGCATAAGAATGAGGATGATTGGGGCACCTGGGTGGCTCAGTCGTTAAGCGACGCTCTTCGGCTCAGGTCATGATCCCAGGGTGCTGGGATCGAGCCCTGCATCGGGCTCCCTGCTCCACGGGAAGCCTGCTTCTCCCTCTCCCACTCCCCCTGCTTGTGTTCCCTCTCCTGCTGTCTCTCTCTGTGAAATAAATAAAATCTTAAAAGAAAAAAAAAAAGAATGAGGATGATTAGGGATTAAAATGATTTTATGACAATGTGTTAAGTAATGAAACGAAAGTTACTTAGATTTAATGGAAACAAATTATTAATTTTATATAATGATTTAATAAACAAAATATGCCAATAATATGGCAATGTATCTGAATAGAAATTTTAATTCATATGTAAAATTGAATGTTTGAAACTTTGGTTGCCTAGGGAGTTTAGCAAATAATTATTTTTGGTACATTATTTGTTCCTCAGAATCGCAAAGCACTCGTAATAAAATGATACACATTCCACTCATACATCTTAGAAATATCACCAGATAGCATCTAATGTTGCCATGCGTGTAAAAAATAAATCAGCATGGATGTTAACTGTTAAATTGGTATTCTTGCATTCAAAATAAATTGGCAATATACGGCAACAGCCTTAAAATGTTGGAGGCCCTTTGGCATGATAACTCACTTTCTAATTTCCTATGGGATTAACAGGACAAAGGCATATGCACATATGTATGGCAGTATTCATCACAGTTACTAGCACAGCAAAAAAAAAAAAGCATATTAAATCTCTCACAATAAAAGATTTCTAAATAAAAAATGGTAATATATCATATTATGGCAATAAAATTATTTATTTAATTTATTATTTATTTAAACTACATACCATATGTATAGAAACATCCCATTAAATAGAAAAAATTCTAGAAAATGTAAGTAAAAAATACTGAAAATGGTGAACTTTTGGCAGGGAGAGGAGGTGGTTCTATAAGATTTTATTACTTTTTTTCCCATCCATATTGTCTATGGAATTTTTGAAAGAGAAAATTAAGAGATGGGGGTATGTAAGTGACACAGGATCAGGAATAGTCTCATGGCCTTTCTGTAGAATAGGGTAAAGGTGTATGTGTGTAAGCAGATGATTTTGTGTATATATGCATGAGTGCATATTTTTTCTTCCCTGTTTATTAACCTTAAAACTATCCAAAATCATCTCTAATGCTCTTATCCTGTATTGAATTTCCAAGAGATTCAACTTTCAGGCTAAATTTTAACTAATAATTGAACTAGGTGTATGGTCTTCTTACAGGGATTGGTCCCTTGGTAGCAGAAAATTGAAAGAACAACATGTGTTTTTACTTTTGACATAAGTTATTGATATTATACTTTACTGACATCATAGAGAATTTTATATTCTAAGATCAATGACCCTACAGACTCATTCAAAAACTGAAGTGTTTCTCTCTCATTGAAACATAAAATGAAGAAATTCTCTAGCCCCCTTCTCCAGACTTATCTTCTCTCTCTCTTTTTTTTTTTTTTTTTTTGGATTTTATTTATTTATTTGACAGAGAGAGACACAGCGAGAAAGGGAACACAAGCAGGGGGAGTGGGAGAGGGAGAAGCAGGCCCCCAGTTGAGCAGGGAGCCCAGTGCGGGGCTCGATCCCAGGACCCCGGGATCATGACCTGAGCCGAAGGCAGATGCTCAATGACTGAGCCACCCAGGCGCCCTTCCAGACTTATCTTCTAAGCATACAGGAATGTAGCAAGACTAATGCAGTCAAATCCAAAAATCAGTGATGGTTCTTAGCTTAGCCAACCATCAATACACAACTCCAGTAGGACTTCCAGTATGTCAATCTAAAACTTTTAAATATATTTAATTACTAAGATTAGTGAAATATGAATAAATGAATTACTATTAGCATAAGACACTTCTTTCACCTGGAATTCTAAAAAGGCTTGTTTAAAATCTCTCCCAGTTCTCAGAAGAGAAATATGGCTTTGAAATGGTGGCTTTTCAGTCACAGAACTGGTAGGGTTTGATTTTTCTAATGATGAATCCTGCACAGTAACTTTATATCATTATTAATCCATTCACTATACAGTTTACTTTCTAAGATTAAGCAATTTAGTTTATTCTAATAAAACTGTTCAGAAAATAAGACTCACAATTTAATTTCCAACTTTGACCAGTAAAATACTACACTGAATTTTTTTCAGTATAAATATAAGGGTATTTTTCTGATCTTTTCCTATCTCCAAAAATAGTTACCTATTAATGTATGTATAGTTTTCAAAAGTAACGTACAGCAGCTTTAAATGATGCACATAACATTAGGAAATAATATCAATGGTTAGGATAGCATAGTTCTCTCTATAAAAACATATGGATTCTAAAAAAATTAAGTCTAAGGCTCACTTTGTTATCATAGTAAATATCACATTACTTTGTCTTCTTGGCAGAATGCTACTTGTCCTTTCAGGCCATGATTAAAGGCCATCTCCACTCTTAAGATAACCCTAACCACCACAACCAGAAATAACTGCATGTTCCTTTAGGTTTTAATACCTGACAGAATAGTACTAATTATAGTGGATATTTTTCCTTTCGTTCAAGGATCAGCTATGAGCTCCTTAGATGGTAGAGAACCATGAATTTTATTATCTTCATATCCCCAGTGTCTAATACAGTGCCTGCCATTTATTAAGCATTCAACTGTGCTGAAAGAATATCTGAAAAAAAATTAATCATTGTATGTCAATAACCAAAGCCAAAGACAAACACGACCACACTGTTAATGGTACCAGGTAGATTTATTATATGTTGCAGTAATAAAGAACATACTCCAGCAGAGAACATGGGATATTTCTATAAAAGAGTGTTGGCAATAATTTGTTGTAAGATCTGGATTTTGGTTGGGTGATTTGGGTGAAGGTCTAAGGAAGTGGGAGTTTCATGTAGATTGGATGCTGTCATAAAGTCGGGGAAATTCTATAATTGTGTACTTCAATAAATCTTATCTATAGTAAGGGGAGACTAGTACAAGAATAAAGCTGTAACTGATAAAGAAGTAGCAATCATTCATTTTGGCTGAGTGAGAGCATTTGGTATTTTTGTGGGTGGTAGAGGAAACTTGGTTTTATCTCTTCTTAGGGAAAAAAAAAATGAAGTGGTCTTATTTTGTCTCACTCTTCATGGTCTCAAGCAAACTTTTCTGAGATTAGTACTCTGAAATTATTTATGCATAATAGAATAGCATGCCCTAGCTGTGTCAGGTCAGCTTCTGAATGTCAGGAACTACTTTTTTGTTCTCTTCATTTACTTCTATCATCTTAAAATTCAGATAATTATAAAATAAATTTTAAACTACTTACACATAAGATGTTTAAATTGAAGAGACTATAAAACAGTTTACAGACTGTATTATTGAACAATGGTTATATATAAAATGTAATTTTCTAGAATTATTTTTAGTAAATATGGCCTCTGCCTGCTTTAAATAAAAAATATGGGATGTCACTAACAGAAGTGTTTAGATGACAAATTATATGTGTTTTGTTTTATTTATGTTTAAGATATATTTATGCATACAGTAAAAACCTCCAGTAAAAAAAAGTGATTAAGAGAAGGATGTTCAGGATATTACCAAGGACAAAATAAATGCTAACAAATCTCATCAAGGTCACCATATCTTATTAAACACTATAAATGTGTAAAAAATTCACAAGATAATAGATACATAACCAAACTTAAAGGGTGGTATTGATTAATATATTATTACTTTTTTTAAGATGTTATTTATTCATTCATTCATTCATTCATTTATTTTAGAGAGCGCACACAAGCAGTGGGGAGGAGCAGAGGCGGAAGGAGAGGGAGAGGGAAAGAATCTCAAGCAGACTCCTCGCTGAGCATGGAGCCTGGCATGGGGCTATATCTCACGAACCTGAGATCATGACCTGAGCTAAAACTACGAGTCAGAGGCTTAACAACAAAGCCACCAGGCATCCCTGATATATTGCTCTATAGAGCTTATTTTAGCTTCATCTCCTAATATCATAAATTTTCGTATTGCTTCTAAATGAAAAAATGACTTTAGCCTTCTAATTTCTTCAGGCTCCTGTATCCAATCAAACCTAAATTTATTTGCATAGTGCAAATATTGATATATACTGAACACTCAATAAGCTGAATCCTAATTCCAAGCAATATATTCCAAATTCAAAGTTATTTTCTCCCTGCTAATATCTGTCCAGTACCTCTTTGCACTTTCCAGTTCTCTTTATCATATGATAATGCAGATTTTATTTTTTTAAAGACTTTATCTATTTGACAGAAAGAGAGAGAGAAAGAGAGAGCACGCATGCACAAGCAGGTGGAGTGGCAGGCAGAGAGGGAGAGAGAAGCAGGCCCCCCACTGAGCAGAGAGCCTGACATGGGGCTTGATTCCAGGATCCTGGGATCATGACCTGAGCCAAAGGCAGGTGCTTAACCAACTGAGCCACACTGGCACCCCGATAATGCATATTTTAAATAACTATACAATCTTAACATATCATCCTTAATTCACCAAAATTACTCTAGTTATGCTCACTTAAAACTTAAATCAACTAACTGTTATGAGGTCTTTTTCCTACTCAATACTTGACCTTTAGTCAGTCATTTGATTCACATATCATAATGTTTAAGAACATGATTTATAGAGTCTGTCCAGATTTGGCTGACATGTATGAATTCTAGCTCCATCACTTATAAGTTCTCCGAAGTCTCTATGCTGCAAGTGGGATATCTGAAAAATGGAAGGAATAATTTTATCTTATAGGATTATAAGGAGTAATTGAGGTAAAACAAATAAAGCGCTTAAAATAGTGCTGGCACATTGTAAGCCCTCAAAAATATTTTTAATATTATACTTGCACTTTTTTCTATTTAGACTAGACCTCAATTATATATTGAGAACTCTCACTCTATATTCTGTAATTATTTCCTCTATGACTTCACTCATTTGTTTTTATTAAGTAATCTCTACACTCAATTTGAGGCCCCAACCCATAATCCCAAGATCAATTGTCACATGCTCCACCCACTGAGCCAGGCATGCTCCCCTAACTTCACTCATTCTATTCCCTGCTCACCCACTGTATCTTTCTACTCCAATTTATCCCTTATTCAATCCAGAATAAGGTTCCTAAAGTTGTAGTCATTTTATAGCAGGACAGTCACATGATTTAATTACATACTTCCTAAGAAACCATTAATTACTTTTCTTCACAAGAAAGTAATATTTATAAATTATCTTGAAGCCAAAACCTCAATTTAACTTCATTTGTTCATTAATTTATGCATTTAATAAATGTTTATTGAGCAGCTACTACATGGGTATTTTATCTTACACTGCTCACTATTTCCCAAATACTTTAATGTGCTTTCCCTCTTCAATCTTTTTCTCATGGTGTTTCCTACCTGTAATGCCCCCCTTTCTTCATTTTTAATTTTTCTCTTTTGTTTATGATAGCTTTCTTGAGCAACAGGAGATGTGGATTTTCCTAACAAAATGCCATAACACTTTGTTTGCGTTTTCTATTTCCTTTATATTACTTTTCTCTCTGCTTTGATTTTGTTTGTTTTGTGTAACCATTCTGTGATAGACTGACCCAAGCTGATATGGTCATGCACAACTATCAGGTTACTTTTTAATTTTTAAATATGAGGTTGATGAATTTTAGCTATTCCCTGCAATTGCATTTCAAGTTTTTTAATTAGGTAAATCTTAGAACAAATTCTGCCAAACATACAGGTACTCATAAACAAGTATTTATTATAAGCAGCCACTCTATACAACATATTTAGTAAATTCAATGAATTCTAGCTAAAGTTTGGGTGTTATAAACACTACCTTATATGAAATGTTTATCCCAAGCATATGCAAGTATTTTCCAACTGAGAATTTTTTTTTTTTTTTTACCCTTTAGCTGATATCAGAGAATCAGAAACATTCCTAAATAATGACAGGATACAGACTCATTTAAGATGAAGCCTTAGATGCCATCCCTTAGAAAGCATAGAAGACATTTCTCTAAGATTCTTAAACTTTATTCTTACAAAGATAGGAAGCATCTCTAAAATATTTTAGCTAATCCATATTTTTAAAAATGCTTTTAATTTCACAAATTCCATTTCTAATTATAGTTATACTATGCTTTTAATTTCAAAAATAATAATGCTACTAAACAAAGACTGAAGTGTTAATTGAGACATGGAAAAGCAAAATGTTTATAGTAGCCTTCCTCGGAATGTAGCATATCTGATATCCTAACCATCCATGAAGTATACATTTTAAAGTAGAACAAATGACTTCCCTAAGGATGTGGAATAAACTGGTACATAAATACTTAGTATTAGATTCTGATACATCTTAAAGTAAACTACAGACACTGAAACATAGCCTATTGCAATAAAAAAATGCCTTTGTAAAAGTTAAAAGCTATATGTTTCCATTTTATATTCAATGTTATTACTGCCTACTGGAAAATAGCCACTAATTAAGTACTTACCTACTCACTGAAATGAACTGAACAAAACACGGCATAAAAATCTAATGAAAATAATTTTGCCACACTACTTGGACTAATGATATCACTGGCTTTTTAGTCCTAAAAACAGTGTATGCAAACAAGTAATGTGAATGTTTCTTCTAGCCTAAAGGTTTAAATCACTGACAAAAGAATGGATTTGAAAGATGTTTTCTTTCAAGGGTAATTTCAGGGGCGCCTTGGTGGCTCAGTCAGTTAAGTGTCCTACTCTTGATTTCAGCTCAGGTCATAATCTCAGGGTCATGAGATCCAGCCCTGCATTGGCTCACACTCAGTAGGAAGTCTGCTTGAGGTTCTCTATTTTTCTCTCTCCCCTTGCCCTCCACCCCCCCCATACATGTGTTCTCTCTCTCTAAAATAAATAAATAAATCTTTAAAAAATAAATAAAGGGTAATTTCAAATCTATCTAGCCTCTGAAATCACTCTTTACCTCAATTTTCAAGTTATTTTTGAAACTTATTTTTTCAAATTCTATAATATCACAATATTATTGTTCCAGCAATATATGTGGAATGTGTATTGGACCTGAAAACAAATATGTTGTTTCAAAGAGAGGCATGAAAAAATTGGACAGAATCATGGATTTATCTATTCCCCCTATTAATTTTTAGTTTGATTTACATACATTTGAGACACTTGTATTAGTTACAAACATTTAAAATTGTTATATCTTTTGGTGGGTTATTTTATGGTATAAAAATAGTCTTCTTTATCTCTAGTAAGGCCTCTAGTGTTAAAGTCTACGTGTTTTTATCATAGCTATAAGAGCTGTGAAATTTTTTAATGGAATATAACAAATTACCAAAAATGGAGCATCTTGAAATAACATATACTTATTATCTTATAATTTCCAGGGTCAGGTATCCAGGCATAGATTACCTAGGTCCACTGATAAAGGTCTCACATGACTGCATTCAAATGGTCATGCTGGCAGGGCCACCATCTCAGCTGCTATTTGGAGTCCTTTTCCAGGCTCTCTGGTTATTGTCAGAACTCCCTCTCTCTGCAACTGTATGATGTAGGTCACCGCTTTCTCATTGGCTGTTGAGTGGGAGTCACTCTGAGTTCCTAGAGGATGCTCTCAGGGCCATGGCATGAGCACATTGCACAGCAACTTACTTCTTCAAAGCTAGTAAGGAGTCTCTTTCATTGTCTTCCTTCAGAGGTCTGGACCCTCTTTGAAAGGGCTCATAGGATTAAGTCAAGTCCAGCCAGGATAATCTCCTTTTGGTTAACTCAAAGTCAAGAGATTAAGGACCTTAATTAAACCTACAAATCTCTTCATCATGCCACCTTTCACAGAGTGGAATCCCAGCATATTCACAAGACCCACCTACACTTCCTGTGCAATGCAAGGACCTAAGAGCACTTTAACTCCATGTAACTCTCTATTATTTGCTCTTTTGTTATCACATATTTTTGACTCCCATAAGATTCTATTATCATTTTCTTTAGTCAAAATTAATTATACTTACAGATTTATCTACTGTCTTTCTACATTTCTTTCTGCATCTCTGTACTTCTGTATGCAATAATTTTCCTCCTGCCTCTAGTGATATCTTTAGCATTTCCTTTTGTTCTGTATGGGCACCAGTTAATTCTGCTAATTTTTTTTTTTAAAGATTTTATTTATTTGACAGAGAGAGACACAGCGAGAGAGGGGAACACAAGCAGGGGGAGTGGGAGAGGGAGAAGCAGGCTTCCTGCCGAGCAGGGAGCCCGATGCGGGGCTCGATCCCAGGACCCTGGAATCATGACCTGAGCCGAAGGCAGACGCTTAACGATTGAGCCACCCAGGCGCCCCCTGCTAATTTTTATTTGCCTTATTTATTGTGAAAATATCTCTATTCCTGTTTCATTTTGTAGGGAGTTTTTTTTTTTTTCTTTAATAGATGGATATTCTAAGAATAGGTGCCAAAATAGGGTTAAATATGAAATAAATCGTTTAGGGGAAATGCCTGTGAGAGAAAATGAAGGGCTGGGGCAGAGAAAGGCTCAGATAGCAGTGCAGGTCAGACTCTGACAGGTGTAGGAAAGGGAAAGGGAAAAAGGAGAGAACAGCTGGTTGTAAGTGTCTTATTCTGCAGCATGTTTCTAAGGGAAATTTGCCAACTCTGTGAGGGAGCCCATCAGAGGACAGTTGCCTATCAGAAGAGTCTCTAATCTCTTAGGAATGGGCCTCCCATAGTTAGTCCCTGCCTCACTCAGTGTTCAGATAAAGAGTAATCTGTGAAAAGAATAACTCTGGGAGTTAATTCAAGCATGGATTTCAGAGCACAGAAACTGGGGCCTTCAGGCAACTATACTCCCTGCCGTTAGGGATTTAAGAGGGGCATTGTTATGGCAGCCATAGTTTAGACTTCTATTTTTGTATTTACTTCTTTCAGAACTTAGAATACTACCAGTTGTTTTCTAAAGTTGCCATTGCTTCTATCAAGAAATCAGCTCTCAGTCTTATTGTTGCTGGTTTGAAAACAAGTAATGTGTCTTTTTTTCTTTTTTTTGTCAAGTTTTAATATTATTGTCTTTGATTTCTAGGAGTTTTACTATAAAGAGCCAAGGTGGGAACTTCTTTGTATTTATCATGTTTGTTGTTTTTAGGACTTCTTTAATCTGGCTTCATGTCTTTCTAACTTTAGGAAATTCTTAGCCATTATATATCCAAACATGACTTGTCAATACTGTAGAGATTTGCTCTCCTTGGCCAAGTATATGCACAACATATACTATGCACTTATGCATTATGTCCCCAATGTCTCATGACTTTTCCTATATTTTCCAAACTTTTGTCTTTTTATGTTTCAAAGTGGATATTTTCATACGAGCAAACTTTCAGTTCTCTAATCCTCTCTCCTATTATGTATAATGCAACATTAAACCCATTTGTTGAATCCTTATTTTTAATTATTGTATTTTTCAATTTTAGAATTTCCTTATTTAAAATGCATAATTTCTAATTCACTGCTAAAACTCTGTTTTGGTTTATCTTCTTAAATATTAATCAGAGATAACAGAAGGTCTATGTTAACTAATTCTAGTGTTGTCATTGCCTATAGATTCATTTCTATTATTATTTTTATTTATTTATTTATTTATTTTACTTATGGCTAATTTTGGTTGAATGCCATACATTGTGTTGAAAAACTGAAGAGACAGTACAACATTTTTGGTGGTATTATTTTTCTCAAAATAGGATTCATGTTTGTTTCTCACAGACAGTCAAGTGCTTTTATCTACTCAAGGGTTGAACTGATTTGAAGTTAGGCTTCAAGCTTTGTGAAAGATCATCATTTCTAATTTACTCTTTTGTTACCTTTAGCTTTTTGGGTCTCCCGAATGAAAATGTGGAGACCTATCTCTACATTGACATCTAAACCAAGCCCACCTTCTCCACTCCATGTTAGATTAAGAAAGTTCTCGTTGCTTCCAAGCCTCTGGTTTTGAATCAAAAAATTCTTTGAGAAAAAGTAATTCCAAATATTCACTTTTCTAATTTCTCTTTGGGGGGATATTGGTCTTCGAAATCGTGCTACTTCGGTAGCTTTATGATGTCTCCAAACAAATACTATCACTGCTTATTATTATTACCATTATTATTATTATGTAGAGTTTTTAGTTCTACTCAGTGGGATGGTTGGTCTGAATAAAGTTAGCACATTATTGTTGAAAGTGGTGATTCCCTTTCAGTAAGTTTTAAGTAAGAGAAAATATATATACATGAAATTTTTCACTCTATTCCAGGAAAATTCAGGACCTTTACTGAGATGATAAAAATGTAATGAGATTTTATTTTCCCTTTTTATCTGGTAATTCACTGGACTATGATTAATTCTGATTAATAGGATCACACATGTGCAAATGTGTTATAAACCCTATTTAAGTTAATTTATTTTTAAACAGGAAGGCATGTATTTGACTCCTGTTATATTTTTATTTTACCATTTGAAAGAGAAAAGTATTTGCAAAAACTAGATCACACTTTTATATTCACTCAAATCCAAAATGATACTATAGCTTAAATATATATATAGGACAGTTAATAATGTAAAAGTACCGGCTTTGCTTTTAAAATTGCATGTTAAATAGCAAAATTCAGATGGATAAATAGTGGAAATTATATGTTTCATTCTCAAAGTAAAGGTCACATTGAACATTTTTAACCTAAGTGTAGCTATTAAATATAGACCTAATAATCATCCAATTTGGAAATAAGAGTATAGATTATAACATAAAAGAAGGTCATTTTATTTGAAATGTATTTTCTGTAATAGAGTATATTTTATAATATTATAATATTATAAAGTATAATATTTTCTGTAATAAAGTATAGGAGCAAGTTAAACACGTATTACCTAAACATAATTAGCATTTCCAAATGCATTTGAAAAAATGCATGGGAAATTAAACTAGGTTTTTGGAAGTCTACGATTTATGCAACTGGAAAGAAACCAAAATGTTATCTATGCCATGACTATGTCGTTAAAACATTTTACCTTTATCCCTGTAAGACAGACCCATATTGAAAGCAATGGTAAATCATACTAATCGTTGCGGAGAATATTTGGTTTTGGTGACCCACTTTAATTGTGAAGCTGCTTAAATTTTTTAAAAAGTTGGGGGTAAAATTCTAGGTTAATGTATCCCTAAGCATAGGCAAAATTCAATAATAACTATAATTAATCAAAAGAATATACTCCACTAGTAGAAACTATATCAATAAAGATTGTTCTCTGCATTCACAGAAAACAATTGACAATGATTTTCCTCTAAGACCTGCAATTTTCCTTACCTGAACCCATACATCTTCAAAAAACTTACTATGTACAAAAATCGCTTGGAGAACCACCACTCATTAACCAGAATGGCTAAAATTAAAAAATAAAAATTAAATTTAAAAAATAAACTAAAAATACCAGTTCCTGGTGACAATGATGAACACTTACTCATTCCTGATGAAAATGCAAAATGACCACTTTAGGAGACAGATCGTTCTTACAAAACTAAACATAGCATTACCATGTCATCTAGCAATCATTCTCCAAGATATTTATCCAATGAGTTCGAAATGTATGTCTACACAAAAACCTGAATGTTTATAGCAGCTGTATTCATAATCATCCAAAACTGGAGGCAATCATGATGCCCTTCAATAGGTGAGTAAATAAACAAACTGTTCCACATTCATACCAAGCAATATTATTTAGCAATAAACAAGTTATTAGACCAGGAGAAGACATGGATGAATCCAAAATGCTAAGTGAAAGAAGCCAGTCTGGCAGGTTGAGTAAATGAAGCACAGAGGAGTCTTCAGGGCAATGAAACTATTCTGTATGATACTATAATTGTGAATACATGACAGTATGCATTTTCCAAACTCTATAAAACATTCCAGCACAAAGAATCAATCTTAATGAAACAGAACCATAGAAAATAATTTAGAAGCTCAGTGGATCCAAAGCTGGAAAGCAATATGTTAAAAATAAATAAAACAATCTTATGGGATTACAAAGGCCTTAGTTGAGTAAATCACGTCAGCCTATCATCCTGCCCAGTCCTACCCTTGTTTTCTTAAAGTTGTATATCCTACGACCATTTCCCAATAAATCTGCATACAACTCTCTAGGAGTCTGTTTCCTGTGTCACAGCTCCATCAAAATAGGCTCAGCATAAATAGTCTCTTCCTCTTCATTGACAGCTACATAAAAACTATGTCCCAAATTTAGAATTTTTAGAATCTCTAGCTCATTAAAATTTTCCTTAATAGACTATTTTCAGTTTTTCCTTGAGATTGCACCTTTTGATCAACACCTACATTCTCAATGAGCACAGTGCTTTTTTGATGCACACTGATTTTGCTAAATAAGACATTTTTTAAAGTATCTTATTATTTATTCAAAACCACAGGTTTGGAAGGTGAAGTTGCAATCAACAGGTGTGTAGCAAAAACAACTTAAAACAAAGTCCTCTACTAACAGTGCTGTTGCCACAATACATTGCAGAAAAACAAACAAACAAAAACAAAAAAACATAAAAGCACTTTTAAACAGCCACTGTAAGTATAGAAAACAAACTGACAATTACCAGAGGGAAGGCAGGTGGGGGAGATGGGGATTAAAGAGTACACTTATCATGATGAAAAAATAAATAAAATGATTTAAAAAATAACTTCATAGTTGCTTATAGTGTATAGAGCCATGCACAATGAAGGCATAACTATATTTTTTCTTTGAAACATTATTTTATATTGGTAGTTCAATATTAAATCTACATGGGAGATTTCTACAGGACTGACTGAATGTTGTTATGCATTAGGTCCTACTTCTTTTTGAGTGGCACCAGTCTAATTAATTGCTGTTCATGCCTCATAGCTATCAGATACTGGGTTTCACATGAATCAACAGTTAATAAAATTCATAAATCTTGAGAGGTCAGGAATCTGAGAAGCGCTATTATTCTTGCTTAATTTTTACCCTTTGTGAAATACAGATAACTTGAAAAGTGCTGCTCAGATTCATCTATTTTTTTTTCATTTAATGAATTTTACTGAGTATAATCAGGGAATCTTGTTATGTATTTGGCAAAAAGTACATCTTTATTACCGAACTGCTTGTTCAGATGATTTAAAATTAGAACTGAAAGAGACCCTAGAGTGATTAATATGTGTCAAGAAATCTGTTGAGAGAAAAAGTAGACTTCAGTGTCCTTATTCTTTATCTCAGGGAATAAAGCCTTGAAAGTTTATGTGACCCCCAAGGTTATACAGCTAGTGGTTGCACAGGCAAGATGGAAACACAGGTCTAATGTTTTTTCCACAAAAAGAACCCTTAAAAGCAGAAGAAGAAAGGAGAAGGGAAATGAAAGAGATTAAAAGTATGAGAAAGACTTGACCTGCTGCTGTTGGCTTGAAAATGGAGGGGGCCATGTCAAAAGCAAGAGAAGGAAATGAATTCTGCTACCAACTAGTGATTTAGAAAGAAAACACCAAGCCCCAGAAGAGAACTGCTACTGTGGCTGACATCCCAATTTCAGCCTTAAGAAACCAACCATGCCATGCTGGACTTCCGAACCATGGAAATCTGAGATCATAAATTGATGTTTTAAGCAGCTAAGCTTGTGGTAATTTGTTATGTAACAATCTAAACTGACTTATTTATTCTGTTATTTCTACTGCATAACTCATTAGTAAAACATTTCTTCCCAATGTTCCCTTGTTTCTCAATTCCTAGATTGGGACATCAGAAACTTGAAAGGAAGGAACCCTGTACATATGGCTGCTTGAACAGTAATCAAACACGGAGCACGAAAGCAAGAATGAAGTTGGTGAAACTGCCTTTAACTTCTATTTGGCCAATTATGGGATTGTGATCTTAAGCAAGTCTTTTTCTATTTTCTTTAAGTCTCACATTTCATGGCTAATAAAAAAAAATTATCCACTCAATTTATCTCTTAGAGTTCTGAGGATAAGTAGAAAAAAAAATTATGAAAGCAAAATGCACATTATATCCAAACCAAAAGACAGAATTCTAAATGAAGAACTGACAAGAGGAATGAAAGTGCTCCTATGTCTTTCCCATGATAGCCTTTGCTAGAAATCCTGACTGTTACAGAAGAATAGGGTCTTCCCACCCTGGATATCTATATGCACCATTTCTTGGGAGAGCCTAACTCTAGCCTCAAAAAGTTGTGACTGGTTTAATCTACATTCACAAATGAGAACTATGGTCAGTAAACTGCTTTCTATTTTCAACATACTTTAGAGGATGTGCAACAAACAGGCTCTGTCTGATATTAAGGTTCACCTCTTCATTGCTAAGAGATAACCAGTTGAGAGCTAAATGAAAAGTCTGCTGATTACATAGAAACCTAAATGTTGGTCATGTATAGCTGACAACTATTGTTCTGATAATGTTAGGGCACAATTTTTAAGGGTGTAAGCTCTGACAAGTGCTAATCTGAGTGCAGATCTTTATCCTGCACAAACTAACTGCACCTTGGATAAATAATTTAACTTTTTAAAATCTGTAAGCAGGTAGATAATAACACCTGTATCAGTCAAGATTTAACCAGATGTATATTAAGAGATTTACTGCAAAGAATTGGCTTACAGAATTGTGGGGTTGCTAGGGAAATCTAATTTCCATAGGACAGGCAAACTCTCAGGCATGGACTATAGCTACTGTCCACAAATGGATTTTTCTTCTTCATTAGGATGGCCTCAGAAATTCTATTAAGGCCTTTCAACTGATTCATTCAGGTTCACACAGACTATCTAGAATCCTTTATTTAATTCAACAATATCCCATCTTTAAAACACCTTCATAGCAACCTATGGACCCTACAGCTTAGCCAAGTTCACACATCAAAAGATATCACAGCCCCTAAATCACAGGTCTCTTCAGAGCATGAAAGAGAACACATGGGTATGTGCATGCATGTGGGCGTGTGTGCATATGTGCATATATAGTGGATACCTAACACATCTTATGTGCTCAAAAAAATTGTAGTTACATATTATCATTATTGCCTGTAAACAAAAGGATGGTAGAAAATACTGAACTCTGTGCCTCTCTAAACTGAGGTGTTTTTCTGGATTTTTTTTCCTATAAGGGGGTGTTTTGCCTCTAGCAGTTGTATTACACAGTTTTATTTGCCAATGGAAGAAGTACTTCTATATTACTTTTGATGGAAAGAATAATTAGAAAAACAATTCCTCGTTTCATTGGTATAATATTTTAGTAGTAACATCACCATCAAATTTCCTCTAGGAAGTACTCAGTTAGGATACGGTGGTTTGAACATTTCATGTCCCAAGTCACAGGACTTGAAAAATAATCAATAGAGCATATAAAATTGTCAAATTATATTTATAATTATTAATATCATCATAATAAATTATTCAAGAGATTGTCTCCATACTTGTTTGTTATCATATCCCTATGCATCCTGGATATTGCCCTTGAGATCTTGAAAAGTAATACGACTTATACCATTAACATACTAGTATCTACTCATTTCTGGATAATTAATGAAACCTAGCCAAGAATCATCTATTTCATTGCTTCTCAAACTATCCATGCTGCTCCATTTTATTTAAAATACCAGTATTTTATGGACCAATATATATATATATATATATATATTTTAAGATTTTATTTATTTATTTCAGAGAGAGAATGAGAGAGAGAGAGCACATGAGAGGGGGGAGGGTCAGAGGGAGAAGCAGACCCCCTGCTGAGCAAGGAGCCCGATGTGGGACTCGATCCCGGGACTCTAGGATCATGACCTGAGCCGAAGGCAGTCGCTTAACCAACTGAGCCACCCAGGCACCCTGGACCAATATATTTTTTAAATAAGTATATATTACTAGGAAAATAAAACAGATATGCAATTATATTTCAATAATTATAATCATAACCACTAGATATGCAATTATATTTCAATAATTATAATCATAACAAGCATAATCTAGGAAGAAAGAAAAAATGCAAAATTTATATGCTTCTCACTGAAAGTTAATTAAAAGTGTACATAGAGGTAATTAATATAGCTAATTGTTATTAAACTTATAATTGTTATTAAAAACTGTAACTTTAAGAAAAGGTTGTCAATGAAATAGTGATTTCCATTTTAAACATATATTCACATATTTTGAATGAACATGTATATCAGTATGTGACAGAGGATGATCTATAGCAAAACTGCTCCTACATTTTGTTTCAAGACCAATGGCAGTAGAGAGACCTTTCTTAAAGAGGTAAGTAGATGGGAATGGCATAAAAGATTTTAAAGCAATTTCAGCAAACTTAGGATAATCACTTTTAACTATTATCCAAAATGTAAGTCATGATGTATTCTCAAAGTATCTTCAATCCTTCATCAATAGCTACGTCCAAAAACTTAAATTACCTCATTTTGAGGAAAGAAATGGATTCTAGGTTTCATACATTTTTGGGTTAAAGTTGAAAATAATTTCTTAATTATCAAATACTGTTATATGTATGCATGACAAGTACCTAAGACTCCACATGCAACTCAAAAGATTTAGGCCATGTTCAATGAAGTGAGTTCAAAGCCATAGGACATGGAAGTAACATAAAACCTCAATAAAAGTTGGTAAATACTCTGAATTTATACTTATCGTGGGCTGGCAATAAAAGGTAATAAACAGTCATGTACTGGCACCAGTCTGGGGCCACAGATTTTACTCCAATAATGCTTTATTCCATAGTTTTGCTGCATAATTTGTGGAAGACAGGAGTGAGTACAAGGAATCTAACTCCTTAGCAATTCTTGTATACTTTCAGGAGTTGCCTAGGTTTGAGTTACTGCCAAAAAGTTTGTATCATAGGTTATTTTTGTTCCACACTTTTCTGGAAGCTTGTACCAAATCTGATTGATTTGTACTGCATTTATGAGTGCAGAACTGAGGTATGCTTTGAAAACATGTAAAATTAAGAAATATGCAATGACATGGTACTGTTATTATCTTTAAGGTTTTGGTAACATTTTTCATGTTATATGTACATTTAAATTAAATCAAACCTACATATTAAATTGATTGATTTTTTTACATAATTCCTACTTCAATATTCTAATAGTAAAATATATTAAGTGGTAGAGTATTTTTCCACACATGAACTATTTAATCATCAAAATCTGATTTAAAATGTGAGGTTTATGATACTGAATCCTGAAATATTGTGAAATTAAAATAACTACATGTATACATATATATGTATATATATGCATACATACATATATGTGTATATATATATATACACATACATGTAAAATTTACCTATGAAGGTCTCTAAGCACACCACTATGTTTCTGGATCAAACTAACAACATTGGAAAATTCATTATTTAATCCATCTGTTCATTAATTCAATAATAAAGTTCATTTTGTGTGTCAGGCACTATAATAAGCAGTGATACAGAGTTAAATAAGATATTTCCCATGTCTTAAAAAATTTAAAAAAAAACAGTAGAGAGATTCAGGTAATGATGGTAGTTAAGATATGAGAGCTCACTCCTATCTAAGTACACAACCAAGTAGAATATCTTAAATGCTAACAACAACCTTTTGATCTAAATACATTATTTCCACTGTGCTGAATAGAAATTTGCTGCAAAGACAAATTAAGCAATGTGCCCATAATAAAGCAAAAAATTAAGAGTTTAACTGAGAATTCGAATTCAGGTTGTCACAATCCATAATTCATGTTCTTGGATACAACATTTCAGATATCTAGATATTATATAAGAAATCACCAAAGTGTTCAGGTGAATGAGGAAGGAGGGCAGAATAAACGGGAAAAAGTTTGTATGGTAGATTAGTTGTTGATAGTTGATAATATTTTGCCCATAATTAACCACAAACACTAAAGTGGCAGAATTTTTGCTTTTAAAGTGGATTTTTCAAAATAGGAGTCACAAAACTGACCAAAGGAACCATTTTGAGTCTATTCACACATGCCACTAGAATTTTAAAAGCAGTATTTTATCTCAGAACTGTATTTTTTAAACTCACAAATGTGACTGCATGACAACAGTGAAATGTCATATATTTCCAAAGGAAATTCATTGTTTTGGCAGAAGCCATTCATTTGATATTTCTGAATTGCCGTTGTAGTGGATGCTGAGGTGCACTGCCAGGTTTTCCCTATTACCCTTGTCTTCAGACAAAGAGAGCCACCTTGCCCAAAATCATACTGCGCACAGCCCACATGCAAAGAATGCTTGATATGGGACACAAAGGCCAGACTGTCTTGCCTCAGTTTGGGGCATATCTGCAAGGTCATCCCAAATCCCAAGGTCTTTGTAGCATTGGTTAAGGCCTTTGGTACGACTACATGGCAGATCAACTTCTCCCTCTGCCTAATTTGCTTCTCTCATGCCCCCACAGAGAACACTCCCCAGTAAAATTTCTCAATACAAATCTATCAGGTTCTGAAATTTGTCTTTCTCTTACTTGCAAACTAAAAGTTTGTTATGCTCTCATGGATGCTGTCAGAAGAAGCAAGACTTCTGTTCCAGAAGTATATGAAGTTACTACTCATGGCAAAGCAAACAGCATAAGAATAAAAATTGAATCAGTTCTCCTATGGCCCCCAAGTCCAACAGTGGTAAAATTAAGAGCTCAGATGGATGTGTGTACACACAATGTATTCCCTTAGGAAGAGGGACACCGAGCTGGGGAATCTAGCATTTTATAATAAGCAGTGAATAAGCCTGCTCTTTTTCACGGAGGGAGACATTGTGTTATGCCTCAAGATTCCTTTCTATATACACAACCCTGAGAAATACCATGTTTAAAAAGTGGTCAGAGCCTCACAGTCTAGGCACAGCCAGCAAAAGCATGCAGGACTGCTCAGGGCCAACTGTGGATTCCTCTACTGATACTCTGCATCAGAATGTGCTTCCCAGGAACACCAATCTATGAAAACAATACTCCCTGTAAAATGCACACACCATTAGTTTCTCAGCCCACAATTTATTATTCATTTTTTTCATTATCCTCTAATATGTAGCTTCTATGATAAATCAGCTGTTTTAAATGGGCAAAATAGGAGAAAGGGATTAAGAGGTGCAATCTTCCAGTTACAAAGTAAATAAATCATAGGGATGTAATGTACAGCGAAGGGAACATAGTCAATAATATTGTTACAACTTTGTATAAGATGACTAGTAACTAGATTTACTGAAGTCACCCTTTCTAAATGTACATAAATATAGAATCATTATGTTGTAACTCTGAAACTAATGCAATATTGTATGTCAATTATTCTTCAATTTAAAAAATAAAAAATTAGTAAATAAATCAGTTTTTTTTTAACATTTCTTTAAAAGTTATACAGTTGTACTATGGACTGAAAAGGATTGCCTTAATGGTCAAGTCATGCACCACTTCTAAATGCAAAGTTTGTAACATACAGTCGACCCTTGAACAAGTTTGAACTGCCTGGGTCCATTTTCCCACGGATTTTTTCGATAAATATAGTACAGTATTGTAAATATATTTCTCTTCTCTTCCTCATGATTTTCTTAATAATATTTTCTTTTCTCTATTTTATTATAACAATAGGTATACAACATATAACATAAAAAATATGCGTTAATTGACAGTTTATATTATCAGTAAGGCTTCCAGTCAACAGTATGCTATTAGTAGTTAAGTTTTTGTGGAGTCAAAAGTTATATGTGGATTTTCAGCTGCCCCGGTCGGTGCCCCAACCGCCTATTCTTCAAGGGTCATCTAAACATATAAACATTTTTTTATTTTTTATTTACCTGAGTTTCTTGGTGCTGACGGTCCATCGTCCCAGACTCGTCCGTGAGGAGTCCTGTTCACACCAGCTATGGTCACCTTCCTCTCACAAACTCAGCGTCACTGTGAAGCGGTGCCTCAGCCTAGGGGCCACCAAGTATGGCGGATCTAGCTCAATCCCAAACGCTGTGCAGCTGCGGGACCACCTGAGGCACGCACGGGGGCTGAACTGCGCGTGCGCTGACCGCGCTAACGCCTTCTAGAAAGCTTCAGGTCGCGCTGAGGCCGTGACGCTGGCTTCTGGCCAGGAACCCTGCAGCTGGAATCCCTCCTCTACCCATGTCCCAGGTCTCGGCAACTCAACTGTACCACTCCAGTCTGAGATGCACATCCTCCAGGTCAGTTTATACATTTATAAAATTGTTAGACTCCTGGCTGGAAAAAAAAATAGTAACCTATTGTACTTACAAAGTAGTAACAATCACTAAAAACATTGGGAAGTTACATTTTCTCAGTTGTGAGGCATTTACGCTAATGATAAGAATTTCCTTACATGGAAAAAGGGGAAGAAAAATGTGTCTGTTTTTTGTCTGGAAATGTGAATTTTTATTTCTCAAACCAAAAACACACAAAAAAATGGAATACAGGTCTTGGATGATGCTTAGCTACCATCCTTGTAAACTATTTATAATTCCTTGAAGTTTATTATGTATCTCCTTGTAAATATGTCAGTCTCAAATTCTTTTTACATAGTTTTGGAAGAGAATCTAAAGACTGAATTTTCTAGTATAAGAAAAAAATTTAGTGACATTATAAAGGAGTATGGAAATTAACAGGAAATATATAGCAGACCAGCAGTGGTTAGGATTTTTCAGTGAAAGGAAGAGTGTTCATGGAAAAAATACTTTGATTTGAAAGGAGGAACAAAAGTTAGAATAGAGCCAATGGCTCGCTGTATTATACACACTCCCATGCTTATTTTTATGTTTACTTTTTTAATATAGATAGATCAAGTACTCGATATGTCCTCCTAGGGGAAAAAAAGACACCATAATTTTACACTTTATTTTCAACAAAAATCATATTATATAATGTAATTCAGGCTGGAAAAGGACTTGCACTTTTTAAAAAAAAAGATATTTATTTATTTATTTGAGAGAGAGAGAGAGAGCGCACAAGCAGGGGAGAGGGCCAGAGGGGAGGGGCAGGAGGAGACAGATAGGGAGAAGCGGACTCCTTGCTGAGCAGGGAGCCTGACAGGGGCTCAATCCCAGGGCACTGGGATCATGATCAGAGCTGAAGGCAGACCCTTAACTGACTGAGCCACCCAGGCGCCTCAGGACTTAGAATTTTTATTGAGTTAGGATTGAAACAAGGTTTCTTTTGGGGGGGGGGGGGTAGTAGGTCTTTTATTAGTGCCAAATTATGCTCTGCATATAAGTTTTTTTGTAATACCCTTCCATTTAAAGCCCAGGTGTTCTTAAGTAGCTTGGCACTGACAGTCTTAAATACAAAATTTTTCAAGTATACAATTTACCAATAAGTGGTCTTCTGCAGTAGAAACTTGATTACATAATTGTAAGGTTAGGAAGGAAATGGTATATAAAGTTAGAAAGTGTGTTTCAACTATATTGGAAAAATTTCTAATAAGTTCTTTTTGGTACATCTGACCAACACAAGAACTCCCCTTGGAGGGAGAATTTGGCTCCAAAGTATTTTTTTGTTTTGTTTTTTTATTAATATAATGTATTATTTCAGGGATACAGGTCTGTGATTCATCAGTCTTACACAATTCACAGTGCTCACCATAACAAATACCCTCCCCAATGTCCATCACCCAGCCATCCCATCCCTCCTGCCCTCCACTCCAGCAACCATCAGTTTGTTTCCTGAGATTAAGAGTCTCTTACCTTTTATCTCCCCCTCTGGTATTGTCTTGTTTTATTTTTCCCTCCTTTCCCCTACGATCTTCTGTCTTGTGAAACAAGGTTTCAATCCAGTCTTTTGCTCTGAATTTGTGATATAGGAGTTCAGGATCAGGTTTAGATTTAGCTAGAATAAAATGAGCAAGCCCTGAGTGCTTTGACCAAATTCTTGGCTTGATTCTTAGAATATCTCTGTAATGGCAGGTTGAGCGAGACTTGTTGCCAGAACTAGCTAACAGGGTCCAGAGCTGGAATCAAAGAGATTCTGACATTTGATAGAGAAATGACAATAATTTGGGTCCAGAGCCAGTTTAGAGCCCACTCAGAAATGGAAAATCCAGCACTACCAACAATCAAATCACACTCAACATTCAGTTCCTTTGAAGAGAGATTTGGAGCTCTTTATTCATATCAACTGTCTATCCCAGTGGACAAAATTTCTGAGCCCCTGCTCCAGAGCTGAGAAGAGGGGCAATGTCCTCCTCCTCCTCCTCCTTAGGGGATACCCCCATTATGAAGGTGTGGGATGGGGGATGGCTGTAGTAGCCTCTAGTCTTCTCAGCTTGCCTCTTCTGATATTTAACTTATGCCTTATGAATGAATTGGGGCAAGGGAAATAAGGGCCTGATAATTCTCAGCCTGGGGCAGATCCTCTGCTCTGTGGGAGATGGATTGAGGAAGGGAGCCCCCAAGCTCTTGACCACACTTACTAAGAATTTAGCCTCTGCAACTTGTAACTGGGAGGTGATCAAGAGAAATTCTGGTAGCCTGCCCGTAATATTGAAATACCGTATCTCTTGACTGGGAGTTCAGGGGATGGGAGCTAGGCTTTCTTGTTTACCATGCCTAGGTTGGAGCTTTTGTCATCACACTTTTTTTTTTTTTTTTTTAATTCACAACCAATCTGTATTACATTATTAGAGCTAAACAACCGTATCCAGGGTCAGGGCATGGAAGGGAGGGAGGAAGTAGAGCCAGCTCCAGGGCTCAAGAGGAACCTGGAAAGGTTGTTGGTGAGAGAAATTTATGCAGAGGGAACAAGCATGGTGGGGGCTGTGTTTATTGTCCAGGGGGAGAGAACGGGGGAGTGAGGGAGCAGGTCATGGTCAAAGTGCCACAGATGCTCACTGTTCTTATCAAGCATTAGCAGATTTTCTAAAGTAATATTTCTTAATTTTCTCAATGTCTTGAGAACCATTTTCACAGACCTTAAATGGTTATCTTTATTACACTTTTCCCTAGTTACCACCAGTGTTTCCAAGGGACTGGATCTGCAGAGCTCTTCAAACTGCCATCCCAGATATCTAAGTTTGATAAAGGCACTCTTTTTTTTTTTTTTTTGATAAAGGCACTCTTAATAAAGGTGTTGGAGCAGATTCCAAATTTTGAGGAATAGTGGAGACATCTGGTGTATCAGCCAACGTGAATTGAGCCAACCAACTCAAAGCAGTTTATTTTTATAGGTTCTCAAAAACTTGAAAAATAATCCTTATTCCAACAACTTTTTTTGTGAGTCAATCTTGAACATTGCCAAATATATATATTTGTTTTGAAATTGTTGATAGTAATCTTGTCCCCCAAATACTAATTTATCTTAATAAATTATGGTCTATAATTTATAAATTTAATCTAAATTTATATTCATCTGTGTGTAAGGTGGCACAAAGGGTAGTAGTGCTATATTACAAAATACCTGGGGACTGTCTTTGTCCTACCCCTGTAATCTGAGTGACTTTGCATGGTTATTCTTTCAAATTATACCCTTATCTGAAACTTGAGATTTGACTAGATGATCTTCAGGTCATTTGGAACTCAAACACCATTCAATTCTATTAGATAATAGCCTGACATCCAAGTGAAAATGTTGAGGAGAGAGCTGGAGATAAGGGATTAGAAGCTGACTGAGAGTTCAGAAGTAGAGATTTATATTAAGGCTGATTATTATTGATTTTGTATTTAAAAAAAAAGGGATAGGTTGGCTTCTTGTAGAAGGACAAATGAAAGAAGAAAATCCCCAGAAAGACAGGTAGAAGTACAATGAAAATCGAGACACTTTAAGTCTTGGAACTTAAAGGTAGAGAATTTCAACAAGAAAAACTGATCAATAATGTCAAAAAACAAAAATATCCACAGCAGAGTTGGACAAAAGGACTTTTGACCTAACAATTTTATAAAGTGTGTGATAACAGTTTTGGAGAATGATCAGGATAGTAGCAAATTTGTGGAAAACAAAGGAAAAACTGAATAAAGGAGAAATAAAAACACTGACTAGAAGAAAGAGGAGTGGTAAAACTAATTTTTGAAGCTTTGATTACATACATGTTTTTAGGTAACTAATAACCATACCACTTGAAATAAGTTTAATAGTCCTTCTCCTGAACCATAAATAGAATGTACTTTTATTCATCCTGACTTAGCCTTTTTTGTATGTTAGAGGGAATCTGTTATTTATATCATTCTTAGAATTGGTGTGTAATTGATTTTTACTTTGATCATGTTTTCATGTTTTCTTTTTTCTTTTTCTCTTTTTAGAGATGGAGGAGGGAGGGGCAGAGGGGAAGAGAGAGAGAATATTAAGCAGGCTCCACTCCCAGAGCAGAGCCTGACATGAGGCTTGATTTCATGACCCTGAGATCATGACCTGGGCTGAAATCAAAAGTCAGATGCTTAACCGACTGAGCCACCCACGTGCCCCATGTTTTCATGTTTTCAAGGAAGGTTCTGCATACCTCCTTTATCCTCTGTTTTTTAGACTACATCTTATTTTTTTATGTAATTTAATCACTTTTTATATATGAATGCAGTTATATTTGAATGACCATATATAAAAATAATCTGGACATTGATTTGATTAATTTTCCTTGATAGAAACAGGTTATCCAAAATACTATAATAATTTTAAAAATATGTGCCACAGCCTACACAGTTTAATTTTAAAAGTTATTCAAATGTGTGTAACTGTTACTGTTTTTTTCTTTTCCATCTTCCATTCCTTACTTTGGAAATTACCACACCCCATATGTTGGTAGGCTGTAACACTCCTACAATTTTCCTCAGCCTTCTTCTTGGCAAGATTTCCTCTAACTGCAACTATTGATACAAGACTCCAAATTACTTCACTGATTTTTCTTCCTTTCTAGTGAAACAACTTCTTATTGATTCTGAGAGGTCGTTCCATCTTAAGTGGCTTATCAAGAAAAAAAATTATATTTTTTGTGGCTATACTCTTTACACCTTTTTTGACCTGGAAAAGAAATTATGGAGGAAAGATGCAAGATCAGTTTTTAAACATCTGAAGGGCTATCAGACAGCAGGGGAATGTATATTTTCAAAGAGTAAAACTCAGTCAAATCAGTGGAAGTTGCACATTTTGGCTCAGCATAGGGAGCTTCATAACAATGGGACAAATAGCCTCTAGAGAGAGCAAGTTCTGTCTGAGGGATGCTGGGAATCATCTATCAAGCATGCTCTAAAATAAACCCCTGGACTAGGCAAGAGGCTGTATCAGAAACGTAAAATTTGCAATCAAATGTCAATTAAAAAGTAATCTCATGCGAACCTCTTACATTCACAGATGAGGTTAAGTGCCTATGATGATTAACTTAATGAGCCCCCAGCCTAGCTGATTGCTAGAACTACCTGCAATGTTGTGTGTGACTATATGTGCATGTTGGGGTGGGGGAGTCATGGGTGGTTAACAGTTTACTGACTCACCCCAAGACTACTCAGTTGTAATTTCTGACTGGATATAAAATGTGATTTTGAAGACCCACTAAGTTTGGGAACCACTGGTGTTGGCACAGATACCACGTTCCTAGTCCTGTGTTCTTTTTACCATTTGGCCTTGCTTAAGTCCCTATCACATAAAATCTGTGACTTTTTTTCTTCCAAACAGTAGATCTCTAGTCAGTGAAATTTTTGATCTACTTATTTTAAAATGGATCAATTTAGGTTGTCCTCTTAGGTCTCATCTAGTTTCAATTAGAGACTCTTCGATGAAATAATGAAATTAACAAGAAACCATCTTAATGTGGGACTGAAGACTGAGGCCAAAGTTGTAAATGAATCAATGCAATAAAATGGATACAAGCAGATTTTAATGTAAGAGCTGTCAACACACAAAGAAGTAGGTTACTGATTTGTGTCTATTTTTTGTCAGGTCCTACAATTTCAATTGTTCTTCCCTTTGACTTTAATAAATAGCTGCTGGTTTCTACTCTTTTCTAAGACTTGTTTTTTTTTTTTTTAATATTTTATTTATTTGACAGAGAGAGAGACAGCGAGAGCAGGGACACAAGCATGGGGAGTGGGAGAGGGAGAAGCAGGCTTCCCGCCGAGCAGGGAGCCTGATGTGGGACTCGATCCCGGGACTCCGGGATCATGACCTGAGCCGAAGGCAGACGCTTAACGACTGAGCCACCCAGGCGCCCTTCTAAGACTTGTTTTTTGTTTTGTT
Organism: Neomonachus schauinslandi; assembly: GCF_002201575.2. Classification (NCBI taxonomy): domain Eukaryota; kingdom Metazoa; phylum Chordata; class Mammalia; order Carnivora; family Phocidae; genus Neomonachus; species Neomonachus schauinslandi. Next base: position 68,182,808 of record NC_058412.1, read on the forward strand.
TTGTTTTATCATAATCAACTCTCAAGTATTCTTTACCAATAGTACCTTCTTGTGTATTAAGCCGTGAGCTCCTTCAGGAGAGGGATTCTGGTTTACGTGAGCCCTGCTTGAGAGATCATGCTAGAAATTGGATAAGATATAACAGGTGTTTTGATAGTGCTGAGTTCAGAGGAAGTCTCATAAACTATACAGTCTTATATACTATAAATGTACAATGCCTCTATATTTTGTATGTTTCATTCATTTGATGATTATTTCATAATGCTGTTTTTAATGGAACTTGTTATTTGATACCATGAGTCTTCCTTAAACATTTTGCTTTTAAGGCTGTATCTTACTTATCCTGTTTAACTAGTTTATTTATCTATGCATAAATGCTTATAGAAATCTCTTAGTTCTTGTGTAACCTTAGAAACTTAGTTTCATTGATCTTCAGTTTCCTCATCTGTAAAATGATTGGATTTCCCTTCTCCTTGTCTGGGGAGCCTCATTATTGCTAATAAGGTATTCCCTTGAAAGACCTTACTCAAGCAGAGCTATTAGCTTACAGTTATAATTCATTAATTGGCAAGTGCCTAAGTCAGGACGGAATAAAACATAGCACATTCTCCCCAAGTCCCCAAAGGATAGAAAGGTTTTTTTTTATTTTATTTTTATTTTTTTAAAGATTTTTTTATTTATCTATTCATGAGAGACAGAGAGAGAGAGAGAGAAGCAGAGGGAGAAACAGGCTCCCAAGGAGCAGGGAGCCCGATGCGGGACTCGATCCCAGGACCCTGGGATCATGACCTGAGCCGAAGGCAGACGCTTAACCATCTGAGCCACCCAGGCGCCCCAGGATAGAAAGTTTTTAATTCAATATCCCAATATCATTCATTCACATCTTCCTACCTATTTAGTCATACCTACCTTCCATATGCATTATCTACTATTAACAATTTCCTTAGTGCTTTAGGATAATGATATATACAAGAACTTTCCCTCCATGTAACTACAGTAAATCAGTCTTCTGGGACAGCTGGGGCTGCTGTAACATGTTCTTGTTAATTTCTAATTGTCTAGATTGTCAATTTTTTGGTCCAGAATCTTGAAGTGGTGTTCATTTTTTCCAGTACATTTAATTTTTTTAAAGATTTATTTATTTTAGAGAGAGTGCATGTGCAGTGGGAAGGGGCAGAGGGAAGGTGCAAAGGGAGAGGGAGAGAGAATCTGAAACAGATTCTGCACTGAGCTGTGGATCCCAACATGGGGCTCAATCTCATGACCCTGAGATCACAACTTGAGCCAAACCAGTAGTTGGACGCTTAACTGATTATGCCTCCCAGGTGCCCCTTCCAGTACATTTTAAACATATCTCCAGTTTTGTGTATTACTGCTCCACCACACAAGTTTTAACTGATTGTCAGTTTTCATAACATATCAAAGAGAGCCATTTACACATTCTACACTGCCTGTCAGTCAGTCCTTACAAAGCTGCAAATGGTGTGAAAAATGTCATTGTTCACCAGGTAAGTTGAAAAAGCAGCTGTTAAAATTTGTATCATATTTTTTAGAGCAACAGTAACTGAGTCAAGGTGGTATAACACACATACCTGTACATTGGATGTATTTTTAGTTATTTTACTTAAGAATAGCAATACTTTTTTTCTGTTGTCAATGTATAGATGAAGTCATCAAAATGTTAAAAATAAGAGATATATGAGTACTCTGTTATTTAAAATATAAAATCAACCTGTAATAAAGTAGAACAGTCATATGCAAAGTACCTTAAGAAACTTAATAGTTCTAGTGCTGGTTTGACCATATTAACTTAAATATAGATATAAGTCTGGGAGGGACATGACCGGTGATTATTATCCATAGATGGATCGAAAAACTATATTCATAGTGGTGGCCTTAGGTAACAGACTGGGGGTAATATGGCCCTTTGGCAAAGATTCATGCTCATTCATACTATGAGATGTTTGTGGACAAGCTTGGTTCTGAAATGTAGTCCTATTCTAAATGGGTTTGTCTAAAGACTAGTCTGGTTATTCAAAGAATTCTCTCCCTTTTTTGGTGATAATTCTCAGAGAAAAATAATACAATAGTATGGAGAAAATGGGATTGTCATATGGGTATGAATATTTTTAGTATTATGAGAGGTATGCATATAATTTAATAATTGGCTTTGTGAATTTATACATCAGTCTTGCAATCTCAGTGAATAGGAGTCTTCCCTTGAGAGAAAAATGTGTTGTCATTTTACTAGCAAAAATGAGGCTTCTGATGAGATGTTGTCATTTGTAACAACATGGATGGACCTAAACTGTATTATACTAAGTGAGATAAGCCAGACAATGACAAATACCATATGATTTCATTTGTTTGTGGAATCTAAAAAACAAAACTCGTAAATACAGAGAACAAACTGGTGGTTGCCAGAGGGGAGGTGGGTGGGAGGATGGGTAAAACAGATAAAGGATGAAGAGGTGCAAACTTCCAGTTATAAAATAAATAAGTTCTGGAGGTGAAAAGCACAGCACAGGGAATATAGTCAATAATATTGTAATACACTAGAATGATAGACAGTGACTATATTTATTATGGTAAGCATTGAGTAATGTCTAGAATTGTTGAATCAATACCTCATACACCTGAAACTAATATAACATTGTATGTGAATTATATCTCAATAATAAAGGAGCCTCCTGAAAGAGAATATTCAACTCACCCATTGGGCTTCAAGTAAATGAACTAACTCGATGAACAGTTAAAACTAATAAGTAGTTTTCTAGTTTAAAAAAAAATCAGGCTTATGAATATTTAAGACTGACCTGGAAAGTGGTAAATCCCAAGTCTCTGAGACTTCTTGGTATTATTATTGCTTTCTGCAATAAATATCCATTTTAATTTCCTTGCCATTCTGTCTGCCTGTGATGGCTAGCATTTGGGATCATTTTCCTTACACCTGATGCATTAGTATTTTCTTAAATGCAGGTCTGATTATGACAAATTCTCTACTATTTTTTGGTCTAAAATTTCTTTCTTTTACTCTCACTTTGAAGAAAATTTGATTGGATAAAGACTTTTAAAAAGAATATCCCTCATCCCACTTCCAAAATTTGAAGATACCCCATTGTCTTCTGAGACAGAAGGCAATGTTTCATTGAGAAGTTGTTTCATTGCTGCAATGAGAAATCAATAACTGTTCAATAGCTGTTGCTGGGAAAATTGGAAAATCACACACAGAAAAATTAAATTGGACTCAAATTTAAACCATTCACAAAAATTAACTCAAAATGGATTAAAGATTTAAACATAAGACCTGAAACCATAAAAGTCCTGGAGAAAACCACAGGAAAAAAACTCCTTAACATTAGTCTTGGCAACAGTTTTTTGCATATGACGCCAGAAGATCAGCAACAAAAGCAAAAATAAAAAAGTGAGACTGCCTCAACCATAAAAGCTTCTGTACAGCAAAAGACATAACCAGCAAAATAAAAAGGCAACTTATGGAATGGGAGATTCTATTTGCAAACCATTTACCTGATTAGGGGTTAATATCTAAACTATATAACTACCTCATACATTTCAAGAGCAAAAAGCAATCCAATTGAAAAATGGGCAGAGGACCTAAATAGACATTTTTTCCAAAGAAGACATACAGATGGCCAATAGGTACATGAAAAAATGCTCAGGATCACTAATCATCAGGGAGATGCAAATCAGAACCACAATGAGATTATCACCTCATACCTTTAGAATGGCTATTAACAATAAGACAAGAGATAACAAGTGTTGGTGAGGATGAAGGAAAAAAAGGATCCTTGTGTCTTCTTGCTGGGAATGTAAATTAATATAACCACTATAGAAAACTGTGGAGTTTCCTCAAAAAATTAAAAATAGAACTACCTTTAGAATATATATCCAAAGGAAATAAAATCAGGATCTCAGAGTGATATTTGTACCACCATGCTGATTGCAGCATTATTCACAATAGCCAAGATATAGAAACAACTGAATGTATATACATATAATATGTATATACGTATATATAATTATATAATAGTATATACACATATAATACATATATATAAAATATGTATATGCATATATATATACATATATATAACATATACATATATATGTATAATGTAATATTGTTTAGCCATGAAAAAGAAGGAAATCCTGATATTTGCAACAACATGAATGGACCTTGAGAGCATTATACTAAATGAAATAAATTAGAAAAAAATAAATATGTATGACCTTATTTATGTGTGGAATGTATAAAAGCCTAACTCATGGAAAGAGAAAGCAGCATGGAGGTTGTCAGGGGGTGGGGATGGGTGAAATGGGGAGATAATGGTCAAAGGGTACAAACTTCCAGTTATAAGATGAATAAATTCTGGAGATCTAACATATAGCAAGGTGACTATAGTTAATAATAATAGAGTAATAATACTAAAGTATTATATATTTGAAAGTTGCTAAGAGAATACATGTTAAATATTCTCATCACAAAAAATAAATGATAATTATGTGATGGTGATGGAAGTGTTAACTAATTCTGCAGTAATCATATAAGTGTATGATATCATATTGTATGCCTTAAACTTACACGGTATTATATGTCAATTATATCTCAATAAAACTGGAAAAAACCTGGGTTTTGATCCTTTAGAGAACAATTCTATTTCTGATTCACCCTCATATTTAGGGTATAATACTCTGTGGTTCTAGATGAAAACTTAGGGGATTTATCTGCTTTTTTTCACCTTGGTAGGCTCTGAACGCCAGTGTTTGTCACCCAGTGCATGGGTCCCTCAAAACTGTTCAGCTTCTCATGTCTCTCAAGAATATCTTCTAGCACTGGTATATATCTCTAGAGGAATAACATCCCCTTCACTCCTAATTTGCACTCACATTTTTTGTTCTCTCGTGTCATATTATCTTCTGTTTGGAACTTGCCCTAGTAATTATTCAGCGCTTTTGAAGCTCTAATAATTTCAAATAGATATTTTAATTTTTTTTCATATTTTCTGGTTATTGTTATCAGGAGAATTAGCCTGAATGTTCTATCTCCAGAGTAGAGAATTTTTTTTTGTAGTTTTTACTTACATTTTGGCTAGTTAACATACAGTGTAATATTGGTTTCAAGTGTACAATATAATGATTCCACACTTACATACAATATTTAGTGCTCATCCTTAATCAAGTGCCCTCCTTAATCCCCATCACCTATTTAACCCATCCCCTCACCCACAATCCATCTCTTTATCACATAACTTAGACCAGTCTAAATACATAGCATATACACACGTGTTTGTTAAACAAATTAATGTTTTACAAAAGATGTGGCCATTTAAATAACATACTAACTAGCCTCAAGACTAAGATCAGGACCTGGGTTTTTTTCTCATACTCTGTTTTTTGTTTTGTTTTGTTTTATACCATATCATGTTGTCCTCTTTAAAAACACTCAAGAATGACTTCTTTCAGGAGTACCCAAGCTAAATCTTTCTCATTCTTGTTATTGCTACCACACCAAAACAAAACAAAAACAAAAAAGCTATCAGCAATACTTTTTTTGTGTGTGCTTTATTATATGTTTGTACTGTCATGTAATTAAAATTTTCAATGCCAGTAGTGTTGCAGTAAAACTGTTACAGTATTACATTGTTCAGTGGTGCCTGTGCTTTTGGAAAGAATTTTGGGAATATCTATAAAAATGAAGCAATTACACATCTCTAGAGACCTGTGGCTCTCCGAGGTATTCTTAGTAACCCATTAATACCCAGTTTCTTGTCTCAGCATTATATGGGAATCTAGGAAAATTACACAATGGCAAGATATTCTAAGCATTGACATATGTGTAATGCAAATTCCTGAGGAGGAATTTACACATTGTGTAAAGTAGGATTGCAAAAACAAAAAGGAGAAAACAAAACATCTAATAGAGAAACTGATGTTTGTTTTTACCAAGTGCCCTTAAGCTTCAGGCTCTAAAAACTCACTCAAATCTATTCATATGAAATGGGTGATATATTGTAAAGTTGTGGACATGTAATGGAAATTACGTAGAAATTTAATTTGGGTGCTACTGTACCGCCAGCCCTTAAAGACCCAGAAAGGTTGGAACTGGAATTATTTATGTAACCCAGAAAAGCTACATGGTCTGTCTCTTCCTGCCTCTGTCATCTCTCCTTCCCAATGTGAGTCTTCTCTTTTTCAGCTCACCTTTTTCACAGACAGCTCCTACTTATTTGTTGTTCTTGCTTTCCCATTTAGTTAGCTTCCTTGTGAACTAGGAATGCCTTTATAACTCAAGTCTACTCTATATGATCATTCTGCCTGAATGCTCAGCAAAGTCCAACTGCCATCTCTGCCTTTAGTTCACACTTTCAGAGGGAAGAAGCAGCATCTCAACTAGAGAAATGATGGCCTGATCCCATATTAGGTGTTATCTTTGGTCTATCAGTCTTGCCTGGGGATGGTAAACATTGGGAAATTAGGAAAATATCACTATGGCTACATGCTAAAGGTTGTGGGCACTTTGCACCAGATGAGGTTATCCTTTAGGATGAAATAGAGAGGGATATAATATCAGCTCTCTGATTCTGGATTCTATGCCAAGCTAATAAGGGTCTGGCTTTGCCCTCAGCATGTAGGTCAAGTTCACAAATTGTTACCCCCAGGCTTAGTATGTCAGAAAATGCTCTCATCCTTGAACAGCTGGGGTTTGGTTTTGTTTTCAATTTAATAGCCATAACTGTGGCATGCACTTTCCAATTCTCCATAAGCCCTATAAGCCCCACCAGCAGGTTGCTGTTATTGACCTGCCTCTAATAAGGCATTGAAATTCACAACCCCAAGGTTAGAGAATTTAAGTAAAAGTGTGTGATATGTATGGGATTGGCCAAGATTTTGTTATAAAGCTGTCGAAATCTTTGCCTATGGAGATACCCTTGTGACTAGACTGGAAGGAGCCTTTCTCTTGACATACAGTGTGAACTGAACCTTGTGATGGGCAGTTTTAATACACTATCTCATTTAATAATCATAGGAATTGTAAGATATTTATTATTATCTGCATTTGGGGACTAGGAATAGCAATTCTGGGCTTGACTCCAAGTTGTCCTGCTCACCATCCATGTTTCCTTGGAAAGATATTTAAAGTCCATTAGTCTCAATTTCCTCTTCTGTAAAATGGTGGTGATAGTACCTATAATGTAGGTTTAATGTCAAGATTAAATCATAAAAATATTTAAATTTACTTACATATAATAATTAAGCATTCCCTTGCCTTCTGTTCAATGATTTTAAACAGTACAAATTTAATTGTTTAATGAATCATCTGTCATCATCTCTTTTCTTGGACTGTGTGGTTACTACTTTAGCTAGGAAAATACTTCTGTGATTTTTTTTTATGTGTCTATACTCGAGACCATTGATATCAATTTGAGTACTAATTGTATTAACCTGCTTGCTATATTAAAGAAGCTGTTTAATCAAGGAGTAGTGAAGTCCTTAAAATCATTTGAGTAAAGGGGTTATGTTTCTGCAGCATCATTTTTTTCAATGTTTCACTATCCATAAAGGTCAGCACTGTTTTCTCTAAATTTACCATTAGCTCTGATGGTGTTAGGTTGGTCACACCCTAATTAAATTCCTACAGTGTTGTACATCCATAATAATTCATGTACCTTTAGATTATTTAAAACTTTTAAACTTCTTTGTCAAATCATTCTGTTGGAGCAGAAAACATACCAAATCATTCTCCTATTATGGCACATGTAAATATGATTACTAGAAACTATGAGTCCTCGTCAGTGATTTCTTTTCTTTTTTTTTTTTTTAATTTATTTATTAGAGAGCGAGCGAGAGAGAAACAGCATGAGAGGGGAGAGGGTCAGAGGGAGAAGCAGGCTCCCCGCTGAGCAGGGAGCCCGATGCGGACTCGATCCCGGGACTCCGGGATCGTGACCTGAGCCGAAGGCAGTCGCTTAACCAACTGAGCCACCCAGGCGCCCAGTGATTTATTTTCTTCAGTATGCTTAATCTTCTCTGGGAATTCATTCCAGTTTAGTTTTGTATGGGAAACAAGTTCTTGCTTCAGGCTTCCATACTGCCTTCAGATTTTATTTCTTCCTAATAACCTTTTCTGAAAAATGTATTCACTTTTGTATTTGGCATAGAGACATGGGAGATTTGGTTCTTTTGGGAAATTATGATTTTCATTATCTGGAGCATTAAGTGCTTGGACAATGTCAGGAGAAAAACCTTCCGAGGTAGATGAGGCCAAATGGCCCATAGATGGATCTAAAAGTTTTACATTTTAATCTGAAGGTGATGGGAGGCATTGAAGGATTTTGAGTAGGTTAGTGACCTGACTTTTTGAACATTTCATATTTCCTAAGAACCTCACACATAGTCTTTTTAAAAGATTTCCTGACCATAATATAAAAGATAGAGCAAAATTTGGGGGTATTGCTGTAACTCTAATGGGCTTTGCATAAGGCCTGGAATAAGACCATGACAAAGAGAATATCAAGAAAGAGAAGGAATTGGGACACCAGGGTGGCTCAGCTGGTTAAGCGTCTGCCTTTGGCTCAGGTCATGATCCCAAGGTCGTGGGATCGAGTCCTACATGGGGCTCCTTGCTCAGCAGGCAGCTTGCTCTCCCTCTGCCTACTGCTCCCCATTTGTGCACTCTCTCTCTCCCTCCCTCTCCTAATAAAAAAAAAAAAAAAAAAAAAAGGAATTAAGGATAGGGAAAGTAAGAGAAGGGGAGAGACTTAAAGTCAGATTCATACCATAAAATCAATAGGAACAAGAAAAGCATTTGCCCTCAGGGCCAAGCTTGTCAGAAGATGAGTTTGGGTTTATGAAATAGTGCTCTGATCATATTCCTCTCCTTGTCTGCTCTCTGCTTCAACTCATTTACCTTTTTTAAATATTTTCTAAAACAGCTTTAATTATATGGTAAAACTTATGATATCAGAAATATCAAGCATTTTTAGAATACATATACCTATGTAGCAAAATTAATGTTCTTATGTGAATGAGTCTCAATCAAAATGTAGATTTTTGCAATAGAGAGTCCCAGAATGGATGCTGATCTGGTGGAGAGGTGGAGATTTGCATTAGAAAGCTCAGAGTGGGGAAACTGGCTACCTGTTGCAAATTGGAAGAGAGTGGGTGGGAATGAAGGAGTAAAGAAAGCAGACAGGAGGCTCAAATTCCCTGGTTCATTTACTTCTATCAGTTATAGGTCATTAAAGATTGTTGTCCACCTTCTGGCAATACTGTTGTCAGTTTAGGAATTCTGAACAAAGATTCCTGTTAAAAGTTTTTCTTCCCTACCTTTAGTTATGGTCTTAAATTCCTATTCAAAATAGAGTCCATTGAGTTAAAGTATTGTTTTTCAGAATTCAGAAGATATTTTGGTAAAAGAGGCCAAAAGATAGACAGGGACCAGAAAATATAGGGCTCCATGGGACATAATAGATTTCAATTTTAAGTGCAAAATAAAACAACTGAAGAATTAGAAGCAGGGAAATAAAGCTACTGAGGAATATTATTTGATTAATATTTATTATGGTGGTTGTCTGATTAGAAAGAAGAATAGAAGGGAAATCAAAGAGGAGACTGGGGAAATTCCAAGGGAATGATAATGGTATTTTTACTAGGGCAGTTGTCATACAGATGGAGAAAACTGGAGGGATTTGAGTAATGTTTTGGAATTAGAGACCACAGGACTTTAAAATGGTTTGAGTGTGGATTATGAGAAAAGGAGTAATTAAGCGTAACTTTCATTGTCATTGATGGCTTTGAAAAGAACTACTTTGTGGAAGTGGCAGGGACAGAGCCCAGGAGAAGTAGACTGAGGGGAGAATTAGAGATTGGGAAATAAAGACAATGAGTAAAGGCTGAGGAGTTTTACTGTGAAAGAGGAAGCTGGGGTCGTTGCTGGAAATAATGAGGGGTCTTGAGAGGATTTTTTTAAAATTTGAGAGCTAATATTTGAATACTCCTATTCATGGAAATAGTAGTGATGAAGTTAGCTGAGGATGTTGGGAAAAGATGGAAGAATTTTCAACTCGGTAACAAGGTATTATTGAAAGAATTTTAAAAATGTGTTTGTATTTAATTGTTTATTTTTAATTTACTATTGACAAATTTTATGTTTCAAAGAAAATTGTCCTGGTATATGCAAATTCTCTTGTGACAAAATCAGTCTTGCTTTTTAAATCATGAAGAAAGCAGGTTAAAAAGTCATTTGCAGATCAAGTCCTTCTAATCCTGTCCATCTACCTCAGTATTTTTAATTCTTTTTACCTCTGTTATTGTAGAAGAGTTTTGAGGCAGACCACCTCCTCCTCCTTTACCTATCTTCTTCAGTATGACTGATATTCGAGTTTGTATATATAATAATAAAGTTATTGATCATTTTGTAGTATCTGTGGAAAAAGGAAAGGAAAAAGTATACATTGTTATAAACCAAGATTTGGTAATCTTTTTTTTTTTTTTTTTTTGGCTCCTACAGTCTGAAAAAGAGAATTATCTCAGGACAGTAGCTCTGCAGGGAGCAGTCCTGATCCATACGTAACCACAGTTGGAGAAATCATAGTATTTACACTTAATAATTTGGTCTTCTTTATAGTACATAATCACAGTGTTTGAGTGGGATTGAACTGAATTCATCGCTGATAGTTTAGGCAGTAATACAGAATTGCCTGTGGGGATATTTGCAGCTGGTTTCAAGAGCTGTGTGAACTCTGGAAACACTATTACCATAAACAGATCTTGAAGGTCTCAATATTGGAATATAGTTGTGTTCAAATCAAAATGATAAATGCTGTCTGGGTTATACATCCTTCATCATTAGCCAGCAAGCATTTCTCTTGGGTATGTTTATGGTATAAGTCCTTGATGGGTGCACCTGTGGTAGAATAGGTTCGTAGTCATCTGTGGCTGTTGGAGAGAACTTTGTGTATGAACCATACATTTTAAATGTGTTTGCCTTGGGCGCCTGGGTGGCTCAGTTGGTTAAGCGACTGCCTTCGGCTCAGGTCATGATCCTGGAGTCCCGGGATCGAGTCCCGCATCAGGCTCCCTGCTCGGCAGGGAGTCTGCTTCTCCCTCTGACCCTCCTCCCTCTCATGCTCTCTGTCTCTCATTCTCTCTGTCTCAAATAAATAAATAAAATCTTTAAAAAAAAAATAAATGTGTTTGCCTTAAATTTATAATTCTGTATGCTTTGACTCTAAGGTAGTTTAAGCTTCTAAATCCAGGCACTAGATCTATGTATTTAACCTGTGTGTTTAATTAGAAGTTTTATTTGAACTTCTAATTTCACTGCATTTGATGCTAGATGGATAGAATGCAGGTTTAACAAAAGGGCTCTTTTATTTGAATTGAAGAATATATTCATGGCATAAAGATTTGGAAGCTAGCTGTGGACTGGATTTCTCTTTTGGCTATAAACCAAAACCAAAAATATATCTTTTCTTATTTGAATAGAATTGCAAATAATGTAAAATATCCTTTATAACAACAACAAAATAAAATTTACAGGATTTTTTGAATGTCACAACTATTGGATATTTTAGCCTCATTAGACATAGCCCTGGATTACCAACGATCTTAGACACAATTCTGAAATAGTAAAAACACTTTAAATCTCATCTCCTTCTACAATAAGTGATTTCATATTTAGAGATTTTTTCCAAGTCCTAATTCCACCGGTGAAAATACTTGCTTGAATACTCCTATTCATGGAAATACTTGCTTGGCTACAAAGAAATCATTAACTACTAGCCATTTATACAAATGAACAGCTTCTCTGTAAACTTAGTAGATTGCGTGCTATTGAGGGTTAAGTTTTGGGCAGGCCAATATTCTATTATTTGTGTTTCTTGGTGACTGTCAGAAGATGACTTTTGGGAAAACACATAAAAAGATGGTTAAAATCTTTATAAGTAACTGGAGGAGTCTAGATCTAGCCTCTAGTCAGAAAATCACTTTATTATATAGCGTTGTCCAAGGAAAACATTCAGGGGGACAGTAAAATGACTGGGATTTATTCATCCATTTATTCAGTCAGCATACATACCACCGATTCAGTGACTCTTATGTGTCAAATGTACTTCTAGGCAAGGGTAATACAGTAGTAAATAGGATAGACAGCTTCTTTGCCATCTAGGTACTTACATCATAATGGGAAGATAGACAGTAAACAAATAAATATATACTATGTTAAGCAGAGCTGTGGGTAACTTGAAAACACAGTAAAGAACATAAGGGATTTGGGAGAAGAGAGTGTTGCTGTTTTATAAGATTGTTTAAAAAGAATTGTAAATAGCTGATTTATTTAATCTATTTAATTGATAATTAAAGAAGCAAGAAATTCATGCAGCTATTTGAGAGAAAAACACTTCAGACAGAGACAAAACCAAATGCAAAAGCCCTGAATTTGCAGTGTTTAGCAGATTTGAAAAGTGAAGCAAGGGCAGTATGGGATTTTAGCCTCATTAAAGATAGCCCTGGATTGCCAACGATCTTAGCCACAATTCTGAAATACTAAAAGCACTTTAGATCTCAAAGAGGTGAAAGAGGAAAGAAGAGGCAGTATATAAGGTTATAAAGATACAAAGGAGGCCTCAACATCTAGGTTTCATAGGTGATTATAAGTACTCTGGCTCTTATTCTGAGTAAAATGATCCAATTATCAGATGTTTATGAAAGGAGAAACAAGACAATATGACTTGTATTCCAAAAGAATCACTCTGGTGGCTATGTGAAGAGCAAATGTTTAAAGGGCCAAGAATGGACAGAAAGTGTTTAAGAGGATATTACAGTAATTCAGGAAAGAGATGATGTTGACAGTGGAGTAAAAAGAGCACATATTGTATCTGTCTATTGAGGATTGCTTTAAAGGATTTAAACTGGAAGTATATGAGGTATGAGAGAAGGAGTAGAGAGAGATGATATGATAGATTTTAGTCTGCCTACGAGGAAAACTAAGAGAAAGCAGGCTGTACAGGAAAAGCATTTGTTTCTGGATATGTTGAGTTTGAGATGTTTATTACACATTTAAATGGAGATATTGACTGGGAAACTGGAGATATAGGAGTGTGGCATACAAGGCAGAGCTCCAGTTTGTAGATATTAATTTGGAAATTATCAGCATATAAGAACTGTATTTATGTTTAATGTTTAAAGACTAAGATCTTATCATGGGGCTACTTTCAGAGAGCAGTTAAGGATTGAGCCAAGGGACATTTCAACTTTTAGACCTTGAGATTTCTTGGAAAGCAGCTAGCAGAGAGAAATGTATAAAGTGGCTAGTGAGGTGAAGCAGTTGTTTGTGAAGAATATACTGGTGATCTAACATGTCTAATGCAGCTGATAGACCAATGAAAATTAATATTGAGTATTGATCATCAAAGTTGGCCAAATTAAAGTTATTAGAGACATTGACAGGAAGTTAGTAGAGGGAAAAGAAGGATTCAGAGACAGAACCCTTCTCCCCCCCCACCCCAGAGACTGCTAGTTATAAATAACTACTTTATTAATTGATGTGTATACATAGAGTAGAAAGACTTCACACAGTAATTGTCCTTGTAACTACTATATGATAATTCTGACATAATAAATTTTATAATGTGTTTCCAGGACACAATACAGAGATTAATATATTAATTTTACCAAGGTAGTTTTGCAACATTCTTATTAAATCTTTCTTCTAATCCTTCTTACTCCACCTGTTTTCTAGCTAAGATATTACCATTATTTAACAAAATTGACATAGCATTTTCATGAAGATTTAGGTTTTTTTTGTTTTTGTTTTTTTTTATATGACAGAGAGAGACACAGCAAGAGAGGGAACACAAGCAGGGGGAGTGGAGGAGGGAGAAGCAGGCTTCCCACGGAGCAGGGAGCCCGATGCGGGGCTCGATCCCAGGACCCTGGGATCATGACCTAAGCCGAAAGCAGACGCTTAACCATCTGAGCCACCCAGGCGCCCCTTCCTGAAGATTTAAAAAAAGTAATTCATTATCCCAGTACCCAACTTCATAGTGCTTCCATAAGGGTGACTCTTCATCAGAACATTAGAAAATGCCCCCCTCTGTTACATTTCCCACCTCCATGCTAGCACGTTTAATAAAAATAACAATGTAATGCAGCCTTCCCCATAAACACAGGGTATCACTAGAGATAATTAAAGCCTGGGATGGAATAAGGTAACCATAGCAACTAAAATCTTCACACCTACTCCAACTGCTGACAATAATAACACAACCTCCCATACCCTTCAGAAGTAAAGGTGTGTTCATCTCCAAGCATAAACAAAATTGACCTCAGTATCTATGGTCCAGTACAGCATGTCTAGCTTTCAAGAAATAATTACAAAGCATACAAAAAGGCAAGAGAACACACAGTCTGAAAAGGTAAAGAAATCTATATAACTAGACTCACATATGAGTCAAATGTTTTAACTATGAGGAAATTTAAAATAACTATGATTACTGGAGGCACCTGGGTGGCTCAGTTGGTTAAGCATCTGACTCTTGATTTCAGCTCAGATCATGATCTCAGGGTTGTGAGATTGAGCCCCTCATCAGGCTCCTAGCTCAGTGCGCAGTCTGCTTGAGATTCTCTTTCTGAATCTCCATCTGTTTCTCCCCCACTTGCATGCTCTCTCTCTCTCTTCCTAAAATAAATAAATAAATCTTTAAAATAACTATGATTATTAAGTGAGAGGTGCTTATGAAAAAGGTAGATAACACATAAATAAAGGTAACTTCAGCAAAAAAATTAAAACCTATAAGAAAGAATCAAATGGAAATACTAGAAATCAAAACCATAGTAACAGAAATGAAGAATGCCTTTCTTAAGCATATGATAAGACTAAAAAAAGCCAAGGAATCCATGATAGCAGGACAATACATATTATATATATACATATATATGTATGCATGTGTGTGGGGGAGGGGGAGAATTGAAGCATAAAAATGCTCGGTTAGACCAAGGGAAGACAGAAAAAGAAAACAAGAAACAGAAAACAAATAGTCCAAATAGAAAACAGCTAAAAACAGGGTACATTTTATTCCAACCACATTGATGGATCAGTAATCACTTTAAATGTGAGTGGTCTAAATATACCAGTTAAAAGGTAAAGATCATTAGACTGGATAGAAAAATCAGGTCCCAACTATGTGCTATCTACAAGAAACCCACTTTAAATATAAAGGTACAGAAAAGCTAAAGTAAAAAGATGCTCTAAAAACAAAATAATGAGGACATGTTAAAGGAGATTGAAATAGACCTGAAGGAGGTCCCAGTAGCCGAAGCTGTAATAGTTCAAGAAAAATAAATAAATAATATGCTATTGGAGCAACACAAAGCAGAAAATAAATATTCATACTGATATGAATAAATAAATGAATAATTGAATGGAAAAGAGGGGGCAAACAGTTCTCACAGAATTTCAGGTAATATATATAGATGCTCTTCCCTATAGGATGTAAAGCTTAACGTGTCCCAACCTTGAGTGTAGGCTGGACTTAGTGACTTACTTCCAAAGAACAGAATATGGAAAGTGGAAAAGTAGTAACTCTATAGTTGAGAAACCTATCAAACATTCCCTAACCAAATGATCAAGATTATTATCACCAGTGATACCTCGTGTTTATATCATGTAGTCCCTGATGGAATGAGAAGGACACTTGATCTCTGCAGTTTTCTTGCCTAAAACCTATTATGCCAATCTAGTAAAGAGGAAAACATTAGACAAACTCCAATTAAGAAACATTTCACAAATATTTCAGTTACAGTGGAAATAAGGAAAGACTACAAAACCGTCCCAGACCAGACGAGGCTAAGGAGAGACATGGTGACTAGATAAATGTGGTATCCTGGAGTGAATCCTGGGACAGAGAAATAATGTTACTGGAAAAGTAATAATGTTGGTGTCTAAGTTTTCAAAAGTGAACCATGGTGGGCGCCTGGGTGGCTCAGTCGTTAAGCGTCTGCCTTCGGCTCAGGTCATGATCCCAGGGTCCTGGGATCAAGTCCCACATCGGGCTCCCTGCTTGGCAGGAGGCCTGCTTCCCCCTCTCCTACTCCCCCTGCTTGTTTTCCTGCTCTCACTATCTCTCTCTCTGTCAAATAAATAAATAAAAATAAATAAATAAAATTAAAAAAAATAAAAAGTGAACCATGGTAATATAAAACATTAGTATCAGTGGGATTGGGTGAGAGAGATATGGGAATTATCTATATTATGTTTGCAACTCTATGTAAACATCAAATCATTTTGAAATACTGATTTTTTTAAAAAAGCGAAAGAATTCAAAAAAGATATGCCATGTAGACACTACCAAAAGAAAAATGGGGTAGCTGTATTAATATCAAACAGAGTGGATTTCAGAATAAGGAAGATTATCAGGGAAAAACAGGGATAGTACATAATGATAAAGAGGACAATTATCCAAGAAAATATAAATCATAAATATGAACAGATTCAACAATAGAGCTTAAAAATGCATTTGGCAAAAACCAATTGATCTGAAAGATGAAATAGACAAATCCACAATTATCATTAGGAGAAATCACCATCTTTCTTTCATTAATTGATAGAATGAGTACACAGAAAAATAGAATACAGGGGGAAAAAGCAATCAACTTGACCTCATTTACAGATCATTGAATTCCAGTAAACAACCACAATACACATTCTTCCCAAGTGCAAATTATAAATTATAGGATATAAATCTTAACAAATTTATAAGAATAGAAATTATTCAAAGCATTTCTCAAACTCTAATGGAAATAATCTAAAAATCCATAAAAGAATATATCTGGAAATCTCCAAATACTTGGAAATTAAATAATGCATTTCTAAATAACAAAGAGAAAGAGGAAGTCTGAATGGAAATTTTAAAATATTTTGAATTGAGCAAAATTAGAAGATAAAACTTATCAAACTGGTGAGATGAAGTTAAAGCAATGCTTTGAGAGAGATTTATAGCCTGAAAGGCTTCTAATAGAAAAAAAGAAAAGATCTAAAGTCAATAACCAAAGCTTCCACTTGGGAGCTAAAGAAGAAAAAGGAAGCATCTGAAAGGAAATAGAAAAATACATAATAAAGATTAAAGCAGAAATTAATGAAATTAAAAATCACAACAAAAAAATAGAGAAAATCTGTTTAATCAAAAGTAATTTTGTTGAAAAAATGATAAACTTTCTGACAGGTGCATCAAGGGCGTGAAGAGAGGGAGGGCAAAGAAACAAATAACTAAAGACTAAAAAAAGTGGACATCACAACTGAAATTACACATATTAAAAGAATAGTAAGAGAATACTATGAAGAACCCTACACCTATAAATTCAGACACTAACTACCAACAAGTCACTGAATAAGACATAGAATACCTGAATGGTGATAGAGAACCCTATATTATTAGTAAGAATACACACACACACACACACACACACAGCTAATCAGAGAGAGATACTTATATATAACATCTATATATAACCTCTTTACATATATACACACATGTAGATAGATATATAAGTAATTGAGTGTATAGTTAACCCTCATCCCCCCCCCCCCCGCAACAAAGAAAACCCTGGGTACAAATGATTTCACTGGTAAATTCTACCAAACATTTAAGAAAGAAATAATACCAATTCTATAAAATCTCTTACAGGAAACAAAAAGAAGGGATATTTCCTAGCTCATTTTATGAAGCCAGTATTAATGGTGTGAATGCAAAATAATAAAGCCATTTTGTAGAAAGATATCTGTATTACAAAGTTAAAAACACTTAAAATATGACCCAGGTATTCCACTCCTAGAAAATACCAAAAGAAAAGAAAGCTTATGTCCACACATAGGCATTTTAATGATTGTTTTAAGGAGCATTCATTATTCATAATCATCTCATGTTGGAAACAGCCACATGTCCATCAACTAGTGAATGGATAAATAAGTTTATACATACATACAAACACACACACAGAACTCATCATAAAAAAATTCTTGATATATGCTACAAAATGGATGAATACCAAAAACATTGTGCTAAGTGAATTAAGTAAAAAATAAATAAAAAGCCACAGTATTACATACATACTATGTAATTCCAGCTATATGAAATTGTAGAAATAACAATATTTTTGTGACAGGAGGCAAATTAACGGTTACCTGGGGCTAGGGTAATGGGAGGAAATTCATTACCTATGGTCAAGAGGAAACTTCTTAGGATAGTTAAGCTATTCTACATCGTCATTGTGGTGGTTGTTATGTGACTTTGTACATTTGCTAAAATTCAGTGAACTATGTTTAAAGGGGATAAATTTCATTTTAGGAAAATTATGCAACCATACCTCTGGAAAAAAAATGAGTTCATTGTCAGATACAAGAATAATTATATCATGAAGGTAATGCTGCTCCACTTTGGACATTTAAACCATATTTTCATAACAATAAAAAGAAAATCTAATTATTTCCAGGAAGTTGAACTTTATAGAAGTTCTAATTGGATCATTTGAACTGTGAAGACAAATAAGTCTCATTGAAATTAATTACCTTCCTCATACTATATGGAACCTTCTTCAGATGCTTGTTTTCCTCTAAGAAACTAAGATGAGTGTGTCTTTGTAAAGCTTGCTTCCGTATCTTTGCAATTGCTCCTTCTTATGACAATCATCTAGTTTTTAAAATGCAAAAACAAGAATTATTTATAGGACAGGATTCCTCTCCCATTTCCACCTCCCTCCTCTCTGACTCTTAATTTTCTTTTTATAAGATGGTATTTGGGTAGTCTATATTTTTTCCTCTCATGGCAGTTTCTGGAGAAAACATTCTAAATCTGATTTTTCGAAAACAGATCAACTAGCATCTTCCCATTGCCCATAACAAAAATCTTTGCCAAGTCAGCCCTAGTTCTGTGAAACAATAAATGATTCTTTGCCCCAGCTGAATCTGCATTCACAAAAACCTACTTAATGAAAGGAAAATAAAGAGTGTTTGTGGGAGTCTTTTAGTCCATTCCTTACTGAAGCAAAGAAGCCTCTTTCATTTCCATTTATTTAAATTTCTGGCAAGTCCAGATATATACATTTGGAAAAAAAGTTTTGTTACATAATTTGATGTTGGTGTTCAGTGTCTAAAGAAGCAGGGAAGGGAAGAAATTTGTATGGGTTCAAGAGTAAGTATCATATGTTGTATGGCCAAAAAAATATTTTAAGAATTATTATTGAAGGCTTTATGTTAAAACTTAGTCAATAATCAGATTTAGAAAGACATGTCCACATACTATCAGACCTGCCTGCTTTTTGTGATTTTGTCAACATAGTATTTAGGGTATAGTGAAGTGCAAGAGGTGCAATGAATACATTCATCTCCAAAAGTGTTTTGAATGAATCATATATATTACTTTTTAAAATATTTTTATTTATTTATTTGAGAGAGAGAGAATTAGCAGTGGGGAGGGACAGAGGGAGAGGGGAAAATCAGGCTCCCCTTGGAGCAGAGAGCCCAATGCAGGGCTCAATCCCAGGACCTTGGGATCATGACCTGAGCCTAAGGTAACACTTAACCAACTGAGCCACCCAGGTGCCCATATATTACTTTTAAGTATGTTTTGTAAGTATTTAGTTTAAAATTGCATTTTGTTTCTTCACTCAGAAAATGTTTACTGGGCACCTTCTACGTGTCAGACGCTGCCCTAGGAACTGACCATATAACAGAGAACAAAAGAGACACAGCACACTACCTCTGAGATCTTTTATTCTAGTGTTGATGGCAGATTCTTACAAATGATTGCAAAGCAAATGTATAACTGTGAAATGGAGTTAAGTTCTAGGAAGTCAAAGTGTGCTATGTGAGATATGACAGCCAATAGCTTTGGAAAATGAGTGGAAGACCTTCTGTAACAATGTTGCTGAGTTTGGTGTCATGTGTGGCTGTTGGCAAAGAAAAGAGAATGGCATTGGTGAAGGCTGTGAATCAAGAATGGCCTTAACAGTTTATAGAAACTTGAAGAACTTTCTGTGGCTGAAACATAGGGACAAAAAGGAGATTGGCTCAAGATGACTTAGAAAGATAAAAGGTAATGTATCTGGTCAGGCCTTACAAAAGGGCAGTAATAAGAAGGGTCTAAAAGAAAGTGGGTAACATGTCACACACGTTTAACCCCATAGGCCAAACCTTTATTCAGTTTTTCCTAATTATCTTGAAATGGTGTATTATAGCTTGTTTGCTTGAATTGCAGCGTTCGATGATGTGCTTTGACTTCTTCCCTCAGCCCCTGCCTTTTTTCTTTTTTTTAGTATCATTATGAACATATGTGATTTTATATACCCAGTATGTCTTCATCAATTGCAAAAATCATTCTTGTTTAATATTCAAGTTGTCCCATCTTTGGCCAATAGGAATCTCCTTAAATTTGACTCTTGTGTTCCTTTGGCATGTCTCTCATTAGTCTCACATAGCTCACTTGCTTTCTGGAATAACAAGGTGCCCAAACCAGGAATCTGCCCTTCCTCCAAGAAGCACAGGTTTTCGAAACTAGTCCTAAGTGGGTTCATTCTACCGTATTGTTAGTGCTTCTAGGCCTTTTCAGTGATACTGCTACAAGATATATATGCATATTTGATATTGACATTACCAATTCAAATTTAGCATTAAAGAGATTTTATTTAACTTTCTTGATTTTATATTTGTATCTCTCTTTTTCTAATACTGAAAATGGAGGCTCCAAATAATGTGCTAACTACTCAAGCTCTTGAAATACGGTTAGAAATATGGTTATCATCCTAGGGGTGAAATTTTCTCCTCCCCCAGGCTGCTTTTGGAAAAGGAAGACATTTTTTGATGGTAAATGATTGGGAGGGGGTGCTGCTGGTATCTAATTTCAAGAGGGTCAAGGATGATAAGAGCCCTGGAAAGCACCATATGATTTATAGAATTTATAGAATTGCTTAGCCTACAAGGCTAATAACACACCTGTAAAGACATATAGAAGTAGAGGAGGATTTACTGGAAAGCTAAGGAGACTAAGCTTCAGGACCCCTCATTTGCCAAGTCTGGCACTAGAAGGATCCTAGCATCCCAGAAATGTAATCACATGGTCACATTTTCCTTTTTTACATTAGCTGTAATAAACATCTTAACTGTAATTGATGAAGACCTCCTCTATTTCCAATCTGACTTTCCACTTTGACTTTCCATTCACACTTCCCCTTATCTTTGGTGACATTGAAGGGGCCGTAGGCATTTTGGGGATCAAGCTAAGGGGAGTTGATAATGTGGGTACAGTTGACTTGGGTTTAGTGGAAATATGTATGTGGTTTGTCATCATTGCCAAGTTAGCCTGTTTCTACCAATCCAAAGCAGATATTCCTATAGCTCTCCTTAACATTCACTGTGCCAACTCATCTCCATCTTGAAGAAAAGGTGCACCGGTCATAGGGCCTATTGTGATGTAAATATGCCCTTTGGTCACCACCTCCAGACTTAAATAGATAGGAGAGAAGATTCAAAGCTTGCAATGTGTAAAGCTAATCTATGGAAAAATCTTCCAATCATGATATTGTTAAAATTATAAGTGAAATTTTGATTTTTATAGATTCTAAGTTGAAAAACAACGTTTCTGTCCTGGGAGGAATATTCCTGATAATGCAGCATACACAGTTTTAAGTTCTGGATGTGTGTTTGTTTTCTTTTTTGATGGTATTTGTGCAAACTGAAATCTATCAAAATTCTTGTGTTTAAAGGACCCAATATTATGGTATTTAAATATTCAGTATATTTGGGTGTGAAATGATATGCTTTATGTATCAAAACTATCAATAGTAAAAAAAAAAAAAAAGCAAAATAAACACATTTTTCTCAACTAAGACAGAGGGAAAATTAAATAATCTTTCTTCTTTCTGGAAAATTATTACCAAATTCTTGCCAAATAAAGAAAGGGAAAATATTTTAAAAATATATCAGGTATTTCGTTGATTAAAATAAATTTTGTGGTATCTGTCAATGTGTTAAAATTTGTGAGTGTTTTATAGATTCATGTTCCATTGTAAATCAATATTTTCATTTCATAATTTTGTATATTATTTTCTTAAAGATCTACTCTGAATTGTATAATTTCATGTTCTACAAAACCTGGATCTTTCCTCATAAGGAAGAAGTAAGGAAGTATGATATAGTGGCTTAGTAACAGATGATGGGTGGTTTGGACTGGTTTGGCAGGTAGAGAAGTGGATATATTGGAGATAAACAGGAGAGAAAATCTGTGCTTTGGAAGCTAGATTCAATAATGTCACAAAAACACGTTTTAAAGAAAAGTTTCTGGTGAGCCCAAATCTCCCATTTTTTCCGCAGCACTATTTTTCCTCATGGGATTGGCTAAATTTTTTATACGTTAACTTTTATTTTGTTTTTTAATCTCTAACAGTCTTTATAAATCATTTTGGTTAGACATCATTGTCCTTGAATTATAGGTAATGACAAAAAAGTTTAAAAGACTGATTCCTCGTCCAAGTTCTTTAGCTTGGTGTTATCAATATAATATTCATCTTTTCTTTTCCTTCCTGAGCTATTTTACATTTATTCAAAGCTGTAATACAATGGTTAAATATTCCAATCAAAGATCTTCCTCCAAAGGCAAAAAGATGAATAGCTGAGGCTTGGAATTATGTAGAGTAAACTCTGAACCAGGGTAGACAGGTAACTCTCTCAGAGTGTGTGTGTGTGTGTGTGTGTGTGTGTGTGTGTGTGTGTCTGTGGTCTTATAAAGGTAAAATAAATAATTTGCCTTTTATATCAAGTGGAATTCTCCTTTTTTTCCAAGATAAATACGTAATTTGAAATGCTATATAAAAGCCCAACTCCTTTATATTTTATTTGTCTTCATCTATTTTGTTCCCTAATAACATGGTCAGTTTCAACTGCCAGAGGTAAAGCAAGCTTTTGATATTTCCCTTTAAACTTTCGCTGTTAGACTTGGTCACTGAAAATCCCCTGAAATTGTGATTTGTACAACTGATGATGCCTTTATATGTTATTATCCCTGTTATTTATATTTCTCTCATCAAGCACTCTCCACTCTCCCTCTCTGCACTAGCCTCTTTCAATTTCCTTTTCTAAACACTGGCTCTACAAATCATTTAATATGGTATAATCGAATTGTGAATCAAAAGCCAGAGAAATTCCAGGTCAGCATTTGAGTTGGGGCCCTATAGTGATAATTCAGGTGTTATAAGAAATGATGCTAGGGTTTCAATAGGTCGTACACTGCCCTCCCAAACTCTGGTAACCCAGTGCAGGAATAAAGAATAAATCGGTGGTATGCTCACTTTGCCCTCATGAGGTTCAGATGCAGGTTCAGGTTTGTAAACCCTGTCCTTTTTTGAGCATAATAAAAGAGCAGTTTCCAGAAAAGAGAAATATATTGTAGTTCATTTTGTAAAGTGGACAATTCTTATATAAAATATCAAGTCACCCCCCCCATTCTTCTTGCCCGTAAATTCTTAAGTTCTGCATCTATCGCACTCTTCCTCTCCAGAAGCCTTATTTTCCAGACTTAAAACTATTCTTTCCAGCAACTATAATTTCTTCTTGTCTCTTTTCTTTCTTCCCAATTGAAAGACCTTATATATCTCTCAAAGCTGATACCTCTAATCCACTTTCACTACTACTTTTCTTGGCCATATTGCCAGTCACTTGCCTGGAGTACTGCAGTTACATTTTAGCTGGTCTTCCTATATCCACCTTTTCTCCTCCTTACTTCCTACCTCTGTTGTTCCCCAAACTACATCTAGAGTGATTGATATAAATACAGATTGATTCCTTCACTCCCCTGTTTAAATATGAATTTTCATTAGAGTAAAACTGAAATCCCACATCTTACCAGCTCATTTCAGGCCACTCCTACTCTTGTTCTTTGCATTCTAGTCACACTGGCTATTTTAAGTTCCTTTAATGAATGCTCCTTCCAATACGTATCGCCAAAATTAGTTCCCTCTTATATCTCTAAGCTACTTTAATTGTCACATGTTCAAAGAAGTCTTAAAGTATAAGCCAGATTGGGTTAAATAACCCTCCACTATTTCATAAAGCTTTGAATTTTTTACCTAACAACCTCAATTTCTTCATTGTATCATATATTCCTATTCTGGTTAAATAATACATTATAAAATTAGTTATATACTGTCTTCCACC
Source organism: Neomonachus schauinslandi (assembly GCF_002201575.2). Taxonomy (NCBI): domain Eukaryota; kingdom Metazoa; phylum Chordata; class Mammalia; order Carnivora; family Phocidae; genus Neomonachus; species Neomonachus schauinslandi. Next base: position 68,207,031 of record NC_058412.1, read on the forward strand.
TCTGCTAAAATAGAAGCTAAAATGAATAGGCTTTGTATCTTTTGTTTGATACTAAATCCCAAATACTTCACAATTCCTTGCACAAAGTACCAGTTTAAGTCTTTGCTAAATGAAAACATAAATAAATAATCTCTTTCCAGAATTGAGGCTTTTGATGATATCCTTTTAAAAATTCTCTTGGGGGGGGTGGGGAGATGGGTTAGCATGGTGATGGCTGTTAAAGAAAGCACATTCTGCATAGAGCACTGTGTTCTATATGCAAACAATGAATCATGGAACACTACATCAAAAACTAATGATGTATGGTGATTAACATAACAATAAAAAATTAAAAAATAAATAATAAAAATTCTCTTATACCTTGACTTCTGGTAAGCTCAATTTTCCTGAATTTGCCTCCATATGTTCATTTTTCCCTCATCTTTTTAATGTGTTTCTTTTCCCCATTTATGCTTTTTTTAATTTTTTTATTATGTTAATCACCATACATTACATCATTAGTTTTTGATGTAGTGTTCCATGATTCATTGTTTGAATATTTAACACAGTGCTCCATGCAGAACGTGCCCTCTTTAATACCCATCACCAGGCTATCCCATCCCCCCATCCCCCTCCCCTCTAGAACGCTCAGTTTGTTTTTCAGAGTCCATCGTCTCTCATGGTTCATCTCCCCTTCCGATTTCACCCCCTTCATTTTTACCCTCCTACTATCTTCTTCTTTTTTTTTTTAACATATAATGTATTATTTGTTTCAGAGGTACAGATCTCTGATTCAACAGTCTTGCACAATTCATAGCGCTCACCATAGCACATACCCTCCCCAATGTCTATCACCCAGTCACCCCATCCCTCCCACCCCGCCCACTCTAGCAACCCTCAGTTTGCTTCCTGAGATTAAGAATTCCTCATATCAGTGAGGTCATATGATACATGTCTTTCTCTGATTGACTTATTTCACTAAACACTCTCCAGTTCTATCCACGTCATTGCAAATGGCAATATTTCGTTCCTTTTGATGGCTGCATAATATTCCATTGTGTATATATACCACATCTTTTTTATCCATTCATCTGTTGATGGACATCTTGATTCTTTCCACACTTTGGCTATTGTGGACATTGCTGTTATAATATCGGGGTGCACGTACCCCTTCAGATCCCTACAGTTGTATCCTTGGGGTAAATACCCAGTAGTGCAATTGCTGGATTGTATGGTAACTCTATTTTCAACTTTTGAGGAACCTCCATACTGTTTTCCAGAGTGGCTGCACCAGCTTGCATTCCCACCAACAGTGTAGGAGGGTTCCCCTTTCTCTGCATCCCCGCCAACATCTGTCCTTTCCTGACTTGTTAATTTTAGCCATTCTGCCTGGTGTGAGGTGGTATCTCATTGAGTTTTGATTTGGATTTCCCTGATGCTGAGCGATATTGAGCACTTTTTCATGTGTCTGTTGGCCATTTGGATGTCTTCTTTGGAAAAATGTCTGTTCGTGTCTTCTGCCCATTTCTTCATTGGATCATTTGTTCTTTGGGTGTTGAGTTTAACTTCTTTATAGATTTTGGATACTAGCCCTTTATCTGATACGTCATTTGCAAATATCTTCTCCCATTCTGCCAGTTGTCTTTTGGTTTTGTTGACTGTTTCTTTTGCTGTGCAAAAGCTTTTTATCTTGATGAGGTCCCAATAGTTCATTTTTGCCCTTGCTTCCCTTGCCTTTGGTGATGTTTCTAGGAAGAAGTTGCTGTGGCTGAGGTTGAAGAGGTTGCTGCCTGTATTCTCCTTTAGGACTTTGAAGGACTCCTGTCTCACGTTTAGGTCTTTCAACCATTTGGAGTCTATTTTGTGTGTGGTGTAAGGAAACGGTCCAGTTTCATTCTTCTGCATGTAGCTGTCCAATTTTCCCAACACCATTTGGTGAAAAGACTGTCTTTTTTCCACTGGACGTTCTTTCCTGCTTTGTCAAAGATGAGTTGACCATAGAGTTGAGGGTCCATTTCTGGGCTCTCTGTTCTGTTCCATTGATCTATGTGTCTGTTTTTGTGCCAGTACCATACTGTCTTGATGATGACAGCTTTGTAATAGAGCTGGAAGTCCGGAATTGTGATGCTGCCAGCTTTGCTTTTCTTTTCAACATTCCTCTGGCTATTTGGGGTCTTTAATGGTTCCATACAAATTTTAGGATTATTTGTTCCATTTCTTTGAAAAAAGTGGATGGTATTTTGATGGGGATTGCATTGAATGTGTAGATTGCTCCAGGTAGCATTGACATCTTCACAATATTTGTTCTTCCAATCCATGAGCATGGAACGTTTTTCCATTTCTTTGTGTCTTCCTCAGTTTGTTATATGAGTATTCTATAGTTTTCTGAGTACAGATTCTTTGCCTCTGGTTAGATTTATTCCTAGGTATCTTCTGGTTTTGGCGGCAATTGTAAATGGGATCGACTCCTTAATTTCTCTTTCTTCTGTCTTGTTGTTGGCATATAGGAATGCCACTGATTTGTGTGCATTGATGTTATATCCTGCCACTTTACTGAATTCCTGTATGAGTTCTAGCAGTTTTGGGGTGGAGTCTTTTGGGTTTTCCACATAAAGTATCATATCATCTGCAAAGAGTGAGAGTTTGACTTCTTTGCTGATTTGGATGCCTTTTCTTTTTGTTGTCTGATTGCTGTTGAATAGCAGTGGTGATAGTGGCCATCCCTGTCATGTTCCTGGCCTTAGGGGGAGAGCTCTCAGTTTTTCCCCATTGAGAATGATATTCGCTGTGGGTTTTTCATAGATGGCTTTTATGATATTGAGGTATGTACCTTCTGTCCCTATGCTCTGAAGAGTTTTGATCAAGAAAGGATGCTGTACTTTGTCAAATGCTTTTTCTGCATCTATTGAGAGGATCATATGGTTCTTGTTCTTTCTTTTATTAATGTACTATATCACATTGATTGATTTGCGGATGTTGAGCCAACCTTGCAGCCCAGGGATAAATTCACTTGGTCCTGGTGAATAATCCTTTTAATGTACTGTTGGATCCTATTGGCTAGTATTTTGGTGAGAATTTTTGCATCCATGTTCATCGAGGACATTGGTCTGTATTTCTCCTTTTTGATGGGGTCTTTGTCTGGTTTGGGGATCAAGGTAATGGTGGCCTCATAAAACGAGTTTGGAAGTTTTCCTTCCATTTCTATTTTTTGGAACAGTTTCAGAAGAATAGGTATTAATTCTTCTTGAAATGTTTGGTAGAATTCCCCTGGGAAACCATCTGGTCCTGGGCTCTTGTTTGTTGGGAGATTTTTGATGACTGCTTCAATTTCCTTAGTGGTTATAGGTCTGTTCAGGTTTTCTATTTCTTCCTGGTTCAGTTTTGGTAGTTGATACATCTCTAGGAATGCCTCCATTTCTTCCAGGTTATCTAATTTGCTGGCATATGGTTGCTCATAATATGTTCTTATGATTGTTTGTATTTCTTTGGTGTTGGTTGTGATCTTTCCTCTTTCATTCATGATTTTGTTGATTTGGGTCATTTTTCTTTTTGAAAAGTCTGGCCAGGGGTTTATCAATCTTGTTAATTCTTTCAAAGAACCAGCTCCTAGATTCGTTGATCTGTTCTACTGTTCTTTTGGTTTCTATTTCATTGATTTCTGCTCTGATCTTTATGATTTCTCTTCTCCTGCTGGGTTTAGGCTTTATTTGCTGTTCCTTCTCCAGCTCCTTTAGGTGTAGGGTTAGGTTGTGTATTTGAGACCTTTCTTGTTTCTTGAGAAAGGCTTGTATTGTTATATACTTTCCTCTCAGGACTGTCTTTGCTGTATCCCAAAGATTTTGAACAGTTGTGTTTTCATTTTCATTTGTTTCCATGAATTTTTTTTAATTCTTCTTTAATTTTCTGGTTGACCCATTCTTTAGTAGGATGCTCTTTAGCCTCCATGTATTTGAGTTTTTTCCGACTTTCCTCTTGTGATTGAGTTCTAGTTTCAAAGCACTGTGGTCTGAAAATATGCAGGGAATGATCCCAATATTTTGGTACCAGTTGAGACCCAATTTGGGACCTAGGATGTGATCGATTCTGGAAAATGTTCCATGGGCACTAGAGAAGAATGTGTATTCCGTTGCTTTGCGATGGAATGTTCTGAATATGTCTGTGAAGTCCCTTTGGTCCAGTGTGTCATTTAAAGTCTTTCTTTCCTTGTTGATCTTTTGCTTAGACGATCTGTCCATTTCAGTGAGGGGGGTGTTAAAGTCCCCCACTATTACTGTATTGTTTTTGATGTGTTTCTTTGCTTTTGTTATTAATTGCCTTATGTAATTGGCTGCTCCCATGTTAGGGGCATAGATATTTAGAATTGTTAGATCTTCTTGTTGGGTAGACCCTTTAAGTAGGATATAGTGTCCTTCCTCATCTCTTATTATAGTCTTTGGTTTAAAAACTAATTTGTCTGATATAAGGATTGCCACCCCAGCTTTCTTTTGGTGTCCTTTAGCATGGTAAATGGTTTTCCACCCCTTCACTTTCAATCTGGGGGTGTCTTTGGGTCTAAAATGAGTCTCTTGCAGACAGCATATCGATGGGTCTTGTTTTTTAATCCAATCTGATAGCCTGTGTCTTTTGATTGGGGCATTTAGCCCATTTACATTCAGCGTAACTATTGAAAGATATGAATTTAGTGCCACTGTATTGCCTGTAAGGTGACTGTTACTGTATATTGTCTGTGTTCCTTTCTGGTCTATGTTGCTTTTAGGCCCTCTATTTGCTTAGAGGACCCCTTTCAATATTTCTTGTAAGCTGGTTTCATGTTTGCAAATTCCTTTAGTTTTTGTTTGTCCTGGAAGCTTTTTATTTCTCCTATTTTCAATGACAGCCTAGCTGGATATAGTATTCTTGGCTGCATATTTTTCTCGTTTAGTGCTCTGAATATATCATGCCAGTCCTTTCTGGCCTGCCAGGTCTCTGTGGATAGGTCTGTTGCCAATCTAATGTTTCTACCATTGTAGGTTACAGATCTCTTGTCCTGAGCTGTTTTCAGGATTTTTTCTTTGTCTCTGAGACTCGTAGGTTTTACTATTAGATGTCGGGGTGTTGACCTATTTTTATTGATTTTGAGAGGGGTTCTCTGTGCCTCCTGGATTTTGATGCCTGTTTCCTTCCCCAAATTAGGGAAGTTCTCTGCTATAATTTGCTTCAATATACCTTCTGCCCCTCTCTCTCTTTCTTCTTCTTCTGGGATCCCAATTATTCTAATGTTGTTTCGTCTTATGGTATCGCTTATCTCTCGAATTCTGCCGTCGTGATTCAGTAGTTGTTTATCTCTCTTTTTCTCAGCTTCTTTATTTTCCATCATTTGGTCTTCTCTATCATTAATTCTCTCTTCTGCCTCATATATCCTAGCAGTTAGAGCCTTCATTTTTTATTGCACCTCATTAATAGCCTTTTTGATTTCTACTTGGTTAGATTTTAGTTCTTTTATTTCTCCAGAAAGGGTTTCTTTAATAACTTCCATGTTTTTTTCAAGCCCAGCTAATATCTTTAAAATCATCATTCTGAACTCTAGTTCCGACATCTTACTAATGTCTGTATTGATTAGATCCCTGGTTTTCAGTACTACCTCTTGTTCTCTTTGTTGAGGTGATTTTTTCTGTCTTGTCATTTTGTCCAGAGGAGAATAGATGAATGAGAGAAGAAAGTGCTAACAGGGTAACAATGTCCCCAGAAAATATACACTAAAATCAGAAAAGACCTGAAACCAGGGGAAAAGAAAGGGGAAGAAAGAAAAAAGAAAAAGAAAAAAAGAAAAAGAAGAAGATAAAAACAAACAGAAACAAAACAAAACAAAAAAACAGAATATGATCAAATATGATAAGGCTGGTGCATAGATCAGTGCCACACACTAGATCTGGGGCATATTTTGGTCTGTTAGAAGAAAGTGCCTCCCAAAATTTTAAAGAAAGAAAAACTTAAAAAAAAAAAACTTATATATGTACAAAAATAAGGGTTAATACAATGAAGGGTTGGAATATGATTGTAAAGATGAAAATTATAAAAGATTTTATAAAAGGAATTGAAAAGATAAGAAGTTGTTTGAAAAAAGAAGAGGATTAAAAAAAAGGAAAAGAATGTGATCAAGCAGGAGAGTAGAAAAAAGCCATACACTAGAGATTTAGGGTATATTTTGATCTGTTAGAAGAAACTGTATCTCAAAATTTTAAAGAGAGAACAACTTATATATATATATACCAAAAATAAGGGTAACTACTATGAAGGGATAGAATATGACTCTAAAAATGAAAAATAAAAAAGATTTTTTAAAAAAGGGATTGATAAGATGTTGGTTGAAAAAGGGAAAAAGAAAAATTCAAAAAAAAAAGTTAAAAAAAATTAACTTTGAAAGACTGAAGAATCATGGGAAAAAAGCCATGAATTCTATGTTCAGTAGTCCCCTAGCGCTGGAGTTCTGCCGTTCTCATTGATCAGTAAACTTGGTCTTGGCTGGCTGTTCTTGCTGATCTTCTGGGTGAGGGTCCTGTTGCCGTAGTTTCCAAATGTCTTTGCTGGAGTCGGAATTGCCCCACCCTTGCTGGGTCTGGGATAAATAATCTGCTTGGGTTTCCTCTCGGGAGCTTTTGTTCCCTGCAGGCTTTCCCTATGGCTTTGGAGGATGAGAGTGAAAATGGCGGCCTCCCAATCTCCTCCCTGGCGGAGCCGAGAACTCGGGTCCCCACTCCTCAGTGAGCCCCCAGAGAAAAGCAGTCAGTCACTCCCGTCTCCCCGGTCTCCGGCCGCACTCCGTGCTCACCCAGCCAGTGACTGAGCGTTTCTATCTCTGGCACCTGACCCCGTGTGGAGTCTCCAAACCCAGCAGATCCCTGAGGTGCGCTCCTGCACCGCTCCTCCTGGGGGAGGAAGGGGAGTGTCCCCGGATCTGCCACTTGTTGGGTCCCTGCTGGAGGAGCAGTGGCCCAACTGTGCCATGGATCATGGTTTATGGCAACCCTGAGCTGAGATCCCGCACCCCGGCTCCGTCTCTGCAGCCAGCTTCCCTGCTCCGATACCTGGGAGCTCTGCTGCACTCAGGCACCCCCAGTCTTTCTGTGACCCCAAGGGTCCTGAGACCACACTGTCCCAGCGAGGGTTCCACGCCCCTGTTTAGCCACTGGAGCGACGTCCCTCAGCGGAGCCGACTTCTAAAAGTTCTGATTTTGTGCTCTGCTGCTCTATCACTTGCCAGAAGCGGCCGACGGAGGCCCTCTCCCCCGCCGTCTATCCTCCTGAATATCACCTCGGATTCACTTCTCCCCATGTCCTACCTTCCAGTAGGTGGTCGCTTTTCTGTTCAGAGAGTTGTTGCTATTCCTTTCTTTAATCTCCTGTTGAGTTCATAGGTGTTCAGAATGGTTTGATCCTTATCCAGCTGAATTCCTGGGACTAGACGAAATCCAGGTCTCCTACTCCTCTGCCATCTTGCTCCGCCCCCCTTTATGCCTTTATTTTTTTATTTATTTTTTTAAAATGTGGACATTTTTATTTTTTTTTAAAGATTTTATTTATTTATTTATTTGAGAGAGAGAGAGAATGAGAGACAGCATGAGAGGGAGGAGGGTCAGAGGGAGAAGCAGACTCCCTGCCGAGCAGGGAGCCCGATGCGGGACTCGATCCCGGGACTCCAGGATCACGACCTAAGCCGAAGGCAGTCGCTTAACCGACTGAGCCACCCAGGCGCCCCCCCTTTATGCCTTTAAACAGAGAATTTTAGTTGGTTGGTTTTTTCTTTGCTATTTTTAAGATTAGAACTTAGTCCCCTTTGTCTCATTCAATTTAGGCCCTACTGGAGACCTCCTCCATTTTCATTGGCTCAACCACCATGGGATTTATTTGTGAAATGAATCATACACGTCCTGTGGTTCACCTGCTCATGTAATGCTTCAGTCTACTTCATAGCCAACCAAAGGATAATTAAAGTTAGATATCTTTAATATTGGGACTCCCTCTTATTTTGAAGCAACCAATAATAATTTCAGGAAATTGAAAGGTTAAGAATTTGTTTTAATGATGATAAATTGTATCTTGTGTTTCTGTATATTATATATAAAATATATGAGAAATATATGTTTATAATATTATATGTTATATAATATATATACATAATTTCAGTATTTGAATATTGATATTATGACATGACCTCTGGGAATTTTGTTATTTTAACCAATCCTTATATGTTGTCATTTTATGTGTTCTTACTGCCCTATTTATTTGCCTTTGTCTCTGTCCCTCCTGAAATAGGGTTACTATTATAGAATGTAATATTTTAGATCTGGTTTGTGCACTTATACTTTGCTATCTATAACTACTGTGCCAACTTCATTCATCACAACCCAAGTTTCACTAATGAATATCTCAGACTGTGATATGTTCTTTCTTTGTGTGCTGAACTGATCACATTTTTATTTAGGGCTTTATCAGTAATTCCATATGCAGATAGAATAATCCTCAACACAATAGGTTCAACATGACAACTATATTCTCTTTTTAAAGCTCATTTCATCATAATGTCATTTTTCAGGTGATGGAATCATAATTAGATGTGATTTTGATTAGGTATTAGATATTACTTGGCAAAATTTTATTACTGTTGAATATGGTGAACGAGTATTACATGGTAGATACATACTGATATTTTATTTAGGCAGCTCATTATAGTACTTATATTTCCAGTACTTTTTTTTTTTTGCTCTATCATTCTAGCTCTTGGAATTTTTTCTTCCCCTTGATAGAGATTTCCTCCTTATAGACTATATACTCACAGAATTGTTCACATACTAATCTACAGACTGTTTAATATGGCATTTCTATTTTTTCACTAACTATAACCCAATACTTTCAGGTTACACAAAGAAACTAGCAATAAACAATATAACTGCAAAACAACCTTAGCCACAGTCTTTACTGAAGAAAATAAAATATTTGAAGAAGTGATATAGACATACATGATTTTTTAAGAGAAGCTAATCTAGTAGTCAAAATTGTGGCCATTGCGGGCGCCTGGGTGGCTCAGTTGGTTAAGCGACTGCCTTCGGCTCAGGTCATGATCCTGGAGTCCCTGGATTGAGTCCCGCATCAGGCTCCCTGCTCGGCAGGGAGTCTGCTTCTCCCTGTCACCCTCCCCCCTCTCATGTGTTCTCTCTCTTTCTCTCTCTCTCAAATAAATAAATAAAATCTTAAAAAAAAAATTGTGGCCATTGCATAGAACTTTAGCTATGAAGAAGAAATGAACAGTTTAGAGTTTAGACCCACACAACCCAAGTCAAATCCCAGCTTGGGATTTCCTCTCCAGCATTTTTATATGGATTGGAAGAGTTAATGTATGTAAATCTCTTAAAATATTTCATGGTACAGAGTATTCATTGCTTTATTTAGAACACTGCCAGGCACATGGAGGACAAACAGTAAATATTGTTGAATAACTAAATCAAAGAATGAGTAGAATTGATATGATTATTCCTTGAAGACCTTTTAAAGAAGGTAGGTCTTCTTGTTCATCATTCCTCTGTTATAATTTTTCATAAGGAGAAATACAGTGTCTTGAAGGAGTATGCATCAGATATCATATAAATGAAATTTCAACTATCTAATATTATGGTATCATAAATCTTATGCAGAATAAAATCATTTTTATTAATACTTTAAACATACCTTTCTAAATTTTACTCAAGCTAATACCACTTTTAATATCATCAAATGATCCCATGGTTTGTTTTAACAATTGATACTTCAGTCAGCCATCCTTCTTAATCAAACTTCAACTTTCCTCTACATTATTAATGCTAAAATTATACCATAGGGACATGAAAGAAGATGTTAGAGTAGAAGTGAATATTGTTTAGTCAGCTGTTTGTAAGTACATCTGGTGTAGAGATTAAATAAATCTTAAACCCTGAAGCAGCATGATAAAAAAGGAAACTCTTGGACAAAAGAGTGTCCATTTCTCTATACATTTATCTAAAAGCTGTTTCTAGACAGAATATATTACAGGGAATTCCCCTGAAGTATTTTCCAGTTTTGTTCATTTTAGAAGTAAAATATTACCTATTTTTTTCTCTTTTCCTGAGCATTTTCTAGATAAGTTTATGTACATTAAATTTTTAAAGAAATAAGTTATACCTTGATTTTGAAAAGAACTAACTTCAGTATCATAACTTCCATTAAATAGCACTATGAAAATTTATGGTATGTTATTTTTTATATTAATGGCATTACTGGTTACTTTATTGTGTTAAAAATATATCCATTGTTGGGGCGCCTGGGTGGCTCAGTCGTTAAGCATCTGTCTTTGGCTCGGGTCATGATCCCAGGGTCCTGGGATTGAGCCCCGCATTGGGCTCCCAGCTCAGTGGGGAGCCTGCTTCTCCCTCTCCCACTCCCCCTGCTTGTATTCCCTCTCTCACTGTCTCTCACTGTCAAATAAATAAATAAAATCTTTAAAAAATTGTTTATTAACTTAATAGATAGCAGAGGATCTAAAAGAAGTATATATTCTATTTTTTGAATTCTGGTGTTTTAAACCCTTTGAAAGAATGGCCAACATAATTACTGTAACCATGTGATTTTTTTATTCAAAATATGACAATATTCAAAGTGAAGTTGGGCACTATTAATAATTATGCTGGAAGAATAGATGTAAACTTGTGATATTCCAGACCAAATGGGGTAATTGATCACTAAATACATTTTGGTTAAAATACTAGTACTACTCCAGGGGGGTACACTATTTGGGGCTATTACCAAAAAGGGTAAATGGCTCCGTTCTAAATCAGCAACTCTCAAGGTCACATGAGACAACATTAGGGAACATGTTGGTCAACTCCCCATTAGGATGTTTGGATATACTCCACAACATTTTCTAAAGTCCAAATTTGAATGCCACCAGTGACAAGAAATTCATGTCTTTCATACATTGTATTATCCAGCTCCAGTTGTTTACAAAGACATTTATTATTTTTACCCTGTCTGCCTTATTCTAACACCTGTTTGTTTTAGATTTTCCTTCAGAGTTCAGATAAAACCAGATAAATTATTTTTTCACACAACAACCTTCAAATATATGAAGTTAGCTATCATGTCCTTACTGAGTCTTCTCTTTCCTTGGAAAACAACGCTCAGATCTCACCACTTTCCATCAACTCCTTACCCTGTCTGGTCTCCTTTAGATGTGTTCCAGTTTGCCAATATTGTTTTTATGTGTTAATATTTCTATTATATGTTATGCACAAATGAAGACAATACTGATTTGGGGTTGAGAATAGTCTTACTTTGCTCTTTGCAAACATAACAGTAGGGAATAGTATGTTCAGCTGAAGAGAGGTATGATGACTTTGGGCATATTTAAGGGAAATTACAATATATTTCATCTGATCCACTATTATACTAGGAGAATATGTGTAATTTGTGTGTGTATGTGTGTATTTGTGTGTACCTTTTCTTTATATCTCTTTATTTCATGCTTGAAGAACATCTGTTAGTATATTCAATGTTCATAATGTGAAAATACAATGTTTTATGTTTAACTCCTTGAATGTAAATATAAAAATAGAGTACCCATGCAAAATAAACCAGTTTAAGCCTGAAGCTCTCCGAAACATAGTATCATAGCAATAATCAGCATGGGAAAGATAATCACCTTGATAATTTTTAACTTAAATGAACAAAAGCATACTTATACTTGTCATAGAACAACATTTAATTATGTGTTTACCTTATTGTGGGCTACATAGAAACATGTAAAGGAGTTTTATCTCTCTCAGTCTCTCTCTCTCTCTCTCTCTCTGTCTCTCTCTTTTGTGATGCTTAGATTATTTAAGTGACTTGGAGTACCAACACCCACAGAAATGAGATTTCAAATGAGCCTGATGGTGCAGCAAATTTGGTTTGGATAAGACAACAAGTCCAGATGCAAATGCATAGCTACAGCAGCTGTGATTTCACTGCAGACATATTGCTGATTTGCTTTAAAATAATCAAACCCCAAGCCTACTGCTCATAAATTAATTATGTTTGGAACTCTTATAGAGGCAAAGAAAGAACTCAAAATGAAACAAAACAAAACTTGAGTTTTCTGCAGTAGGCTCTCTTCTTAACTGGAAAATTATGGGTATACTATTAATTCAGAAAATTTAGATCATGTTCAGATCATGTGTGGGTTATAAAGAAGTGAATAATGATTCAGTAAAGTCCATTCAATAAAATATATTTAGATCATTCTAGGTACTCAGCTCTTTGTCATACACTCTGAAAGAGATGACTAAAAGGTAACATTCCCATGTAAGTGGAATAACAGAACACATTCCCGTGGAACAAAAATATCTTCAGTACATGGCTAAATACCAAAGTGAAAGCTGTGTGAATTCAGGAAGAAGATATTTGTAAGATAGGCTTTTGGGCTGGTGAGACTTACTGATAAAGATCCAAATCAGACCGGATTGGGGTTTACAGGAAGGAGGAAGGAGAGTTCATTAAGGGTGTGCTACATAATCACAGCCCTCATACACAAGGAAAATCACATGGTAACATTTCTGGCCAAGGTGCACTTGCCTTAAAGTAGCAGTTCCCTGACTGTCTAAGAAAACAAATGGGCTGCAGGTGAAACATGAAGCCTGGATGTTGCTAGGAATGGCAGATTTTGTCTTGAGTACTCGTCTTCCTTTTATGAGGAGGAGTATGTTTGACAAACTTATGGGTTTGAAATCAGCTTATAGTCCCCTGTGAAAGGCTTTTACTGAGTCTGTGTAAACACATTGAGAATTGTTTACCATGATTGTCTCTGATCAGATTGTATCTTTTATCATAACTGAGAGTTTTGAACTCTTCCTCTTGATCTCTTATATCTCATATAATGGGCATTGTATACAAGATTAATTTATTGACTATTTTATTTACATTATTAAATTGCAGTGTCTTGAATAGTAGACTGGGTTTTTAAAATTATAGTAAATAATATTGACAACAACAGCAACACTGGTGATGGCAGCTTCCATTTATCTTATTTAATCTTCACAACACCTCTGTGGGCACTCAGAGTCCTACCAAGTAATGCCAAAAATGTGAAGCAACTTGCTGAAATTTATGGAGCTAATCATCTACAGGAATAGAATATGAAAAGTTGATTCAGGAGGCTGGGCTGCTATACTACATGGTCTCTCATTTAATGTTGCATTATACATTTTTATTTTTGAAATATATTTGAACCCTTGAGTCTGCTGTACAAAACACCACTTCTTCCTATTTCTGTTTTGGCCACAAGTATGTAAATTCCAAATATTTATTCAATCAGCAACTGTGAATAATTAAATAAGCTTTCTCTGTCCAGCAAGCCAAAATATATGTGTGTGTGTGTGTGTGTGTAGTATAAGTATCCTAAGAAATAGAAACAATTTCACAGCTTCCTTCTCATTTTACCATTTAGATGGGGGAAAAGTCTAAATTTTTATATCCTTGCTGGAGATACCATCTCAGGGATTTTTTAAAAAATGCATTTTTGTGTCCTACTATGTCAAGTTCTTGGTTATTTCCATCTCCAAGCCTTATGTGCCATGAAACAAAGAGGCTACTGACCAGCTAGCTCAGAGTTCACAACAGATTTTCTAACTATCTTTAACAAGCCTTGAAAGTTACTTTTTTTGTTTGTTTTAGATAAAAAAAAAAAAAAAGCTTCTAAAATTTTGTAATTCCATTAACATTTCAAGGGACCAATCTGTTGGACTAAGTTTTTTAGTTTTACTTTAGGTCGGTAGGAAGAAGAATGACTAAATAAAATGTCTGTTCTTGCCACCAACTCTAATCCCTCACCTCCATCACTCTTCCTGAGACAGCACCATGGAAGAGAGGAGCTTAGAAAAATTTACATAAATAAAAATGAGTCACAGTTCATTGAACTGTGCTTTTTCAGACATAGTGTTGGGAAGATGCATATACATTGAGACTCCCAGCTTTCATAGATGTACCCTGACAAAAACATCTCAGAAGCAATGGAATTGAAATTTTTGTGGGAGGCAGCCTGATGAATGGGCTTGGGGCAGGATTCCTGGTTCAGTCTATCAGGAGACTGACAGATATGTTCTTCATGTGTTTTCATGAACCCTGGTGAGAGAATGTAGAGTCTCTAAGAGGAGCTGTGGACAACCAGAGGCCTGACTTGGAGGCAAATAGACTTCTGAGTATGAGGAATATTTCACCAGGACCCTCTGGACAGGTATAAGCACTCAGAACTGACTACCCTCAATACACTCAAAAAGACAGATGGCGCCTCAGTGGCCATAGACCCACTACAGAATAGAACAGGGGATCCCCCTTCCCCACATAGCCAGGTAAGGCTTAACCCTACATTCTTCATTGTTACCTTGGAGAGGAAGAGAGGAAATATAAAAGAGTTAGTAATTCAAGAGACAGAGTTCAGTAAAATAGCTCTTTAGGTTATTCTCAAGCTGGTTTATCAGCTTAGACCTAATTTGCTATGGTTTATTTCTCTCAATTTTTCTCCACTACTGAACTAGTTGTATGAACTGACTCAGTCTCTTACAGCCTCTATTCTTAAACCCCCTCAACATAATATAGAGAAAGTAATACAGTTACATGGTCAACTCACCCTCCCACTTTCCCAGATGGCTACATCATACCTTTTCCTCTTTCCCTTACACCTCCAACAACCCCTCATGCCTCCCCCAGTGACCCTGTGTTTTGCTTTCACTTCACTAAAGAAAAAGGATCAGAAGTCTGGACTTTATTTGCCTCCTAATTGGTGACATTGCTTTCATGCTTGCCTCCCCATCCCAAAGTCTATTCTGTAAACAGCAACCAGAGTAATGTTTTGAATATGTAAGTCATGTCACACCCCTAAGTGCCTTCCCATTCTACTTAGGATACAATGCGAACTTCTCCCCAAAATTCACAGTGTCCTTTAAGATCCTGCCCCAAACAACCTATACAACTTAATTGTTTATCTTTCTACCTTCTCATACTATATCTTATGTGCTTTATTCTTTTAATTCCTCCAAATAGGTGAGCTTGCCAGGTACTTTACACTTACTGTTCCTTCTATCTGAAGTATGTTTTCTATTGAAGAATCAAAATATTATGTGGCTTCTTCAGAAAAGACTTCCTTGACAATAATCTAAAAAAACCCTGCCCACATCCCCATTTCCCATAATACCCTGTGTAATTTTTTTTTAGCACATGTAATTGTCCTATTTCTTTACTGCTAGCATACAGAACAGCTACTGGCACAAAAAATTGTCTTCATAAATATTTTTTGAATGAACACATGAATCAATGAATCTCTGATAAAAGGATTAATACCGTATAATTATCTTGTTATGAGTAAAAAAGAAATTAAGGAGATGACATAAATAACACCATTGAAGTAAAGGCCCTACATAGATATAATTTGTCATTTTAGGTAGTTATTTGTACTGACTAGCTTAGTTAGTAAGAGTGACCCAGATGTGAGAAAAACACTAAAGTTTTCATCCTCATGTGGTTCAATTCCTATTTTGTAGTCACAGAACTTACCATGCCCCAATCAGCCATTTTGTAATTATTTCCTCTTGTTCACATTTAGCTGGAACAATGCTAATCTGTTTCCAGTAATAGAAAACTATTCCCAGTTGACTGGTCAGTAATATCTTCAGCATAGCCTTATCTGCAAAGAGATAGTTTATAGGAATAAGCGGAATTACAAGGTTTTACTTTACCATTGACCTAGCCAATAATAATGACTCCTTTTAGGATCCTATTTGAACAAAGGAGAGAGTTCTCCTTTAAAGATAATCAGAAAGTAAACCACTTGGGTTTCTGTTGATTTCAGACCAACCTATTGGAATTAGGGTTTGTTTATTTGTTTTCCTGCTGAATTTTGTCATATCATTTTTCAGAAGAAGTCAGGGTTGATAAAATAATATGGAGAAAGTAATAAGAGAAATCATATAATGTTCAAAGCTGTAAAAAGGTCTTCTGCAAGGTCACTAAAACTCAGGTGAATTCCAGTTGGGTCCCTTTTTGTTCCATTTACCACAATGTTGAAAATTGAACTTGGCAGTTAGGAGCCCTTTCGCCTTCTGAACAACTGTGGCTTGAATCCATTCTTTGTACAGAAAATAGTTAGAAAATATCTTCGATGCACATAATTCAAGCCTGGAAATGGTTTCGATGCCAAACAATTGTTTTTGAAAAGCCCTGTGTTCCAAATAACTGCAATTTAACTGTTCATTCAGTGCTCAGCAATGGCAAATAAATTGTAGATCTTTCTGTTTTACTTTAAATGTCATTATTCAGCCTGATTTTATTCACATTCACTGCAGCTCTAACAGTCTACATGATTCCTGTTCATGGATTAATGAGAGCTTTTTCTTTTTTCCCAAGAGAACGCTATGTTGACGTTCTAAAGCTGTTTTTAAAAGCAAAAGGAAATGATAACATCTTTAAAATGTATGTATGAATCACATCACTCATAATTGCAACATCAAAACTGAATATCAGATATGATCCAATTTCACCTAGCATGTATACAGTTAATGTGGGCCACTGAGCTTTTTAGGAAACCTGAGGTGTGGTATTAATTATGTATATTGCTTACACCTGTGGAAAATCAGCCTGCCCTTCTGGAGCTAATAAGAAAATTAAATGTTAAATTCAGACTGCACTGAGAAGGCTTTTTCAGTTATGCCTGCCATCTTTTGCCTAAGAGTGTTCCATATTCAGTCCTGCTCATTTTCATGCAGATTAGCATGTATTTTATGAGTCAGATTTCAAAAGAATGCTTTTTTGAAACCCTACAGCTGCCAGTCTATATTACGAAGTCAGGGGAAAGGAGGAGGAAACTGCTGTCCTGTTAACTATGGAAATATGACCTAAAATCCATTGCAAAGCTACTGAGAAGAAGGGTGATAGTCCCCAGCCACACAAGAATAGTTGTTTCCTAGGGCAAAGGTGAAAGATTCTCACTGCTTGTCTCAATGTTTCACATACGGATTTTCATTTTTCTTGTTGGTATTCATTTTGAGAAATACATTTATTTTCTATGAGAAGCAGTAACATGTAGAAGTTAAGAATTTGGTTTCTGAATGTGGATATTTTGTGTAACATTCCATCCGCTGTTCACCAGCTGTGTAAGCTTGTGAGTTCACTCAATTTCTCTAGCTCTCAGTTGACTCATCTATAAAATGAGATTGATAGGAAGAATAAATTAATCAGTACCTAGAAAGCAAGGAATAAGCACTAATAAACACTAGCTATTATTTTTATACATGTTTTGCTAAGTGATTGACTCAAGGTAATTTGTACTAAAGTCAGTCATCGCTCGTGGTCTCTCATGCTCCTCTCATAGGCATTCTTCTTCCAAACAATTCTCTGGTGTCCCAACAGGGCAAAAATCAGTCTCTATATCATATTTGGTTATTTGGAAAAAAAATATCAGATCAGTTGGGCCAAAACTTGTCTGTAGCACAGCAGTATTTCCATAGATATCTGAATTAATGACACTTCTTAACTAGACTTTTCAAATCTTCGGCTATTTAAAATCTAGGTAATTTATAAACTTGAGTTAAAAAAAAAAACCTCAGTAAATGATAGGCTTATTATTGAAAACAGTAATTAGAAAAGAACACAATATCAAGACAAGCATATTTTACTGAGGAGCAAATGAGTTATGTCAGTGAAAAGACCTCAGTGGTACAGTTACGTTTATAAATTCATAGAAAAGATGCAGGAAATGTATACATCAAACTAATACTGGTGATCACCTCTGGAAAAGATATGGAGATTGGATTTGGGGTAGTAGTCCAAAAGGACATTACTCTTATCTATATAATTTATCTTTTAACATGCATTTTTTTGTGTAATTAGAATTCTTTTAAAATATACATATATTTGCACATGCATATCTATACATGCCTTGGTTTTTACTTTGCTTGTCTCAAAAGCAATTTGAGGTGGGAGTACCTGGGCGGCTCAGTCAGTCAGTTAAGCATCTGCTTTCAGCTCAGGTCGTGATCCTGGCGTCCTGGGATTGACCCCTCCATCGGGCTCCCTGCTCTGCAGGGGGCCTGCTTCTCCCCCCACCCCACCCCGCCTTGCTGTTCCTCCTGCTGCTTCTCTCCTCTCTCTGTCAAATAAATAAATCTTAAAAAAAAAAAACGCGATTTGAGGTAGCTTATCAAATAATGACGCTGACAAAACAACTTAAAGAAAAGATCTGCTTTAAAGATATATAAATAGTGGGGCGCCTGGGTGGCTCAGTTAGTTAAGCATCTGCCTTCGGCTCAGGTCATGATCCTGGAGTCCCGGGATCGAGTCCCGCATCGGGCTCCCTGCTCGGCAGGGAGTCTGCTTCTCCCTCTGACCTTCCTCCCTCTCATGCTCTCTGTCTCTCATTCTCTCCCTCAAATAAATAAATAAATAAAAATCTTAAAAAAAAAAAAAAGAGAGGGTTAGAACTTGGAAGGGAGAAGAAAAGGAAACACTATTATGAAACATAATATCTAAAAAGTAGGGGCCAGGGGCGCCTGGGTGGCTCAGTCGGTTGGGCGACTGCCTTCGGCTCAGGTCATGATCCTGGAGTCCCGGAATCGAGTCCCACGTCGGGCTCCCATTCAGCGGGGAGTCTGCTTCTCCCTCTGACCCTCCCCCTCTCATGCTCGCTCTCGCTGTCTCTCACTCTCTCAAATAAATAAATAAAATCTTTAAAAGAAATAAAGATACAGAAATAGTAATAGTTATGAGTTTCTCAACAGCTGTTTAGAAATAGAAACAACTTTGGTTTGGTGAGTTTTGTTTTGTAAAAGAGTGTTTACAAGTTTATTAAATGTCCTGGCACAGATTTCATATATTTCAAGGGAGAATTTATCATGTAGGTTTTCTGTTTCTCATACGTTTTATATTTTCAAAATAACCTTACAAAAACACAGATATAGTACAGTAAGGAATATTGTTTTTACTGATCCTTTATGAAGCTGAGAAACAGAATTTAAAATGAGTAGAATTGCAATCATTTATGAGTATGATTACTAAGTTTTATATATGAAGAAACATAGAGAATTAAAGTTACGAAAGTCCAACAGCTAGTAATTGATGGAACTTTAGAAATAAACAAGGACCACACAAATGAAAACAAATGGAGGTTATTTATTCAGATCTTGCTGTATCAAGGAAATTAGCTGCCATCACTCGTGTTTGGCAGACTCAAAAATAAGAAGGGAAATGAGCGGACTTTCTTTTGAAGAAAAGGAAGGGCTTTAGGCATCCTCTGATTGGCTGTTGCTAGTATGGGGGAACCTGGAGGTAGGCTAACTAGAAGCAAGTTATCTTATGTGACCGGTTTAGGGAGCATATTTGGCTTTTTCTGTTGGTCATTAGTTGCAAGTAGAACCAAAAGAAGGAAGCTAGCAGTCACTGCCCAGGTCCTAAACATTCTGGGCTGATTATTTCAGAGGCTGTGCTTTGGCTTCCCGAACTACTTACTGCAGAAGTTATGATTTTGCTTTCTGAGCTGGTTGCTGCAAAGATGGTCAGTTTTATTTTCATTTGCATGTTAAGTTTCTGACAGCTGAGACTAAAACCCTAGTTTTATGATGTTAGATTAGCCACATTCTTAAATAAAATGATTTTAAACTTTGTCCTACTAAGTGAAGTTAAATGGGCTATTCCTTGCTTATTGATGCTATATGTTTGTGGTTCTTAAAGGGAGAGCTGAAAGCTGCATTAACTTTACCTGACATCTTGTTAGAATTGTACATTAATTAGACACTATTCCAGACCCAAATCAGAATGTGGTTTTGAGGTATACTATACTTTTTAAATCACGGATGTGGCATCAAATTAAATTAAAAATTAAGTTGAGATGACTGAGCTTTACACAAATTATTTTCTGGCTTAAAACTCACTCTTATAGATTTCTACAAAAAGCATGAAGGAAGAAAAAGAGTATTGCATGACTTTTTTTTTTTTTAACATGACACCCCCTCACTCATAGTCTTTTCACACTTTTTAAGTTGTTCGACAATATTAGTGGGTGGTAAAAATATGAGTGGAAACTGTGTCTTCAATTTTAGTATCCATTTTTTTAAAGTAATGAGTATTTAAGTTGTATAGCTACAAATTATGCTATATGACTAAATCTCAAGGAATTAACTCACGGAATTGTCATGTACTTGTCATGCCTAGAGAAACATAAGTAAAATTGATCAAGGGGGAAACTTTATATGGTGTTCTTTATGCCCTGAATTTTACATGATCCAAATGATTTTAACAAGCATCTTGCCTTGATAATATCCTTGCTTCTAGTAGAGAAACTTGTTTGTCCTTTAATGCCTCCCCTTGGACTGGATACAGATGATGCAACTCATCTGAAGAGTTTTATTAGTCCATTTCCTCCAACATGTCCCTCAGCTTATTACAAGTTGGTGCTCTGGCCATTCACTTATTCAGTGCTTCACAAATATTTCACTATTTGTCTGCAGTGTTCCACAATTGCCTTAAACTCAGTTGAGACAAGTAAATATTAAAGTGGAATAAAATCTGGCAATCGGTGAATTCTAAGTAATTACCACAAACCATTATCATTGCAGCATAAGTTTCAAATGGAACTAATAACACTTGGAGCCACTTTGACATGGAAATTGCTACAGATCTGAAATCTTTTCCTGATAAAAATCAATAGAATTTTGGGCGCCTGGGTGGCTCAGATGGTTAAGCATCTGCCTTCGGCTCAGGTCATGATCCCAGGGTCCTGGGATCGAGTCCCACATCGGGTTCCCTGCTCCTTGGGAGCCTGCTTCTCCCTCTGCCTCTCTCTGTCTCTCATGAATAAATAAATAAAATCTTTAAAAAAAAAATCAATAGAATTTTTAATTAAAGTGTCTAATTTCCTTCCAGAAAAAAGAGTTTGGAATGTGTTCTAAATAACACGACATATGTTGAAACTCATTGTTAATATCAAAATACTAAATAAAAAGTTAAAAAAAAATTCGCTTTCAAGTGAGTTAAAAGACTGGATCCATGTGGACCGTGTGTGTTCAGCATCTTATTTGCTATAAATATGCTGAGAGTTTTCGTTTCTTTTTTATTTGAGAGTTTTTCATTTCTTAAGTTTGAGGAAACAAGATGACTACCATTGAGACTTTTAATATTTTTTCTAAAGTAGTCAATTTAAGTAAAATGAATGCTAAGTCTCCACTATTGCGGTCATGTTTAATTAGGCATCAGTAAATGTGAATGATAGCATTGTATAGTTGAATTACATAGGTTGTACAATCATAGATAATGACTATACATGCACATTTTTTAAAGTCAAACTCTATGGCAATGTATTTTTAAATGCATGCATGATTTTGTGAGATGGATGAAAACAAAGTATATAATTTATATCTTTTACAATCCAGTTTTTTTAAGATTAAGTTTTTAAAAAATCACCTCCTAATAAATTTCAAATGACTTAGGAGGTGAATTTTCTTTTAAGTTTCTTCTCCCAAATTTTGCCAGAAGTTGAAGGAATTTAGAGAATTTTTGTTTAAAACAAAACAAAACAAAGCAAAAAACAAATTATAAGCTGGCCTAAAGGTTACTTTTAACTTCTTACAATCTATTTATTTGGACTAAGCCATTTTCCATGAAA